>NC_057849.1:72578660-72881690 GCF_015237465.2 Chelonia mydas
CCACCGGTATTTTATTCTAGCAACAGAGAATGTCTATGGTTTCAGGACCTGCTTTGAGAGTCCTTTTATAGTCAGGAGCTCAATAATTCCCATGTTTAGGCTTCAAGAGAAACAAACCACAGTGATCTTTGAGGCAAGATCCTTATCTTGATTCAGACACTGTTTAACTTTAGCCAAGAACTCAGATTAAAGGATGATGCTTAGACAGTCTTTCCATCTAATTCCCCTATAAAAGCTTGGTATCTCTTAAGAAGCAGATCCTACATACATGTGGGCCACCTTTCTTTTTAAACTCACTAAAAACTGATCTTCTTATAAGCTTGGATAGGAATCTTCGAATGAAAGAGATACTTTCTGAGGAAGCAGCTATGGACTAAGTCATAGGTGAAAAATTCTTCCCTTTGAAATCCTTTTTTTGTTTGTTTTAGGCACAAAACACGTACGACCTCTGCTCAACTACTTTAGACTTTATTCTTTAAATCTCATACAGCAATGGTGGGCAAACTATGGTCCGCAGGCCACATCCGGACCATCAGAGCTTTTAATCTGGCCCTTGAGCTCCCACCAGGGAGCAGGGTCATGGGCTTGCCCCACTTCGGCACTCCTGCTGGGAAGCGGGGTTGGGGGCTTCCTCTGCTTCATGTGTGCCGTGGCTCCGTGCGGCTCCTGGAAGCAGCAGCATGCCCCCCCGCCCTCCAGCTCCTGCGCGTAGGGGCAGCTACGGGGCTCCGCACGCTGCCCCCACCCCAAGTGCTGGCTCTTCAGCTCCCATTGGCCGGGAACTGCAGCCAAAGGGAGCTGCAGGGGAAGCACCTGCGGACGGGGCAGCGCGCGAAGCCGCCTGGCCGGCACCGCACCTCCACATAGGATCCAGAGGGGAGACATGCTGCTGCTTCCGGGAGCTGCAGGGATAGTGCCTGCGGACGGGAGGAGCTGGAGTAGGAACATGCCACTGCTTCTGGGAGCTGCTTGAGGTAAGTGCTGCCCAGAGCCTGCACCCCTCACCTCCTCCTGCACCCCAACCCCCTGCTCCAGCCCTGATTCCCCTCCCACCCTCCAAACTCCTCGTTCTCAGCTCGGAGCACCCTCCTGCACCCCAAACCCCTCATCCCTAGCCCCACCCCAGAGCCTGCACCCCCCCCCCCACACCCCAACCCCCAGCCCCAGCTCGGAGACCCCTCTTGCACTCCAAACCCCTAAGCCCCAGCCAGGATCTCCCTCCCCACGCCCCCTGCCCCAGCCCAGAGTCCCTCTGCCCGCACCCCTCATTTCTGGCCTCACCCTGGAACCAGCACCCCCAGCCCAGAGCCCACACCCCCTCCACACCTGAACCCACAATTTCATGAGCATTCATGGCCCGCCATACAATTTCCATACCCAGATATGGCCCTCAGGCCAAAAAGTTTGCCCACCCCTGTCATATAGCCATAGCAGTTAGTTCATTCTCAGGGGGGAGTTAATTACCCTCTATTAGTCCTAGCAACTAGCCTTTGCTGTGGTCAAAGTAGTGAAGAAATATAACATTGGAATCTATTACAAATTAACATAACGCCACCATCTCCCTCTGAATTATATAAACTGAACTAGGATGAAGGACAAGTGAGACATCAAGGTAAATGTGTGGCACACAACCCCATGAGAGAGAAGGAGCTGTCTGTGGAACTGGTACCTTCCACTGCACCTAAAGCATCCTTTAACAAACTACATGAGAGTTTATTAAGTCTTCCTCTCCTCCCACAACTCCTGTGCATGAACACACATGCTTTTCCAGGAGGGCGACCCCAAAACAACAAAGCTTTCGTCATGCACACACTCATGATAAATGACTCTTAAAGATATGTACAGCATCTCAGCACCATTATGCAGCACCGCAGCGAGGTAAATCTGTGAGATGTGACCCCTTCCGGTTTATAGTCTGATGTCGAGTCTGATTGTGACACCTGAAAATTCATCAAAAGGTTCAAAACAGAGAGGGGCAAAACAGGCAGGAACAAAAATGTGTTATGTATTGCGATATGAAGTCCACTAGAAACCCTATCATGTTGTTCTAATTAATCTGAGTTGTGCTCAGATACTATAATGATAATAGCCTATGCAAAATGTTTGAATAGCCACACACACACACACACACACACACACACACACACACACACACACACACACACACACACACACACACACACACACACACACACACACAGAGGACACCACTTTTCCACGAAAGATTACATTTCTTAAATTCCCTCCCATTACCTAAGCAGTTTGGAAAATGGAAGTGGCTAAAATTTCAGTCTCCCACTATTCTGGAAACATTCTTTTTTAATTTTATAAATCTTTTCTGAAATCTGATAGTTAATTAGTCATTTGATTATCATAATCAAACACTAATCATTGCAGTCTTGATGAAAATTTAGTGATTATCCCAAGAGGGCTGCAGTCCAGTAAATGTGTTGACAGGCTATTTGTTATTATGATGGTGATGCATCATGATGCAGAGTAGAAGAAAACAAAAGACAAGCACTGGTAAATACTGTGCGTGATAAACCTATATAAGAGTGAATCTAAATGATCCCTGCATAAAGTCCTGTGATCCTTCCTCAAACAAAATTCTTAATGACATCAGTGGGAGTTTTGCCTGTTTGAGGACTACAGGATTTAGTGCATGCAAATGAGATAAGCATTAGCCAGTGGTAATCAGGGTTTGGTTTCAGTGTCTCTTTCACAATTACCACATAGCTAATTGAGCAAGTTAAGGAGCAATAGTTTTATTGTTTATAAGTGTGATCAAAATATAGCATGAAGCAAAATACATTGAAGAAAGATCATCTTATCTTTCCTCCTCACCACTGCTTTTATAAACCACAGATGTCTGCAAAAATAATTTATTATTTGTTATTAATTTAAACCTTTATATTGTCACATCATAGGAACCTCCTTTCTGATAAATGTTTAGTAACAACAGATCCTTCCCTGTGAGCATTAGAGCAGAATTTGTGCCAGCAGAGCCACTCTTCCCAAAGAGGTTATGGTTCTGTCAACCCCTGGAGATGGCTCCCTCTTACCCATTCCTTCACATCTTCAGTTTAGCAGGCTGTAATCTGAATGATATCCAAAGACTGAAATGTAATAGATTTCCTTTAAAGTACCAGATTTTTATTATCTACTACATGTGCTAAAATCCCTCCTCCCTCCCACATTCTTTTTTAGTTAATTACTTTATTTCAGATGGCAAAATTAAATGTCACCCAAGCACTACAAAAATATCAATACTACTCCCCTCCCCCAAAACTAACATCTGCCAGAATTGCTACTGTCCAAACTAGCAGCTGGAAACTTTTCCCAGGCCTGCCAGAGATTTAATTGGAGATATGCAAATGCAGTTCCCAGAAACATTAGCCATTATAGTACCAAATGATCCAGGAGACCCAAAGAGAACAACTCAGTAGATTGCTTCCTTTGCAGCTCTATCAAATCACTTTCCAAGCCAACCTGAGCCCGCAGAATTAGGACAAAGGACTTCAAGATGTCACTTCCACAATGACTTCATAGAAGTGCATTTATGTGCCCCCCCATAGCCGTAGTTTCCGAGCACTTCATAATGTTTAATGTATTTAACACTCAACACCCCTATGAGGTAGGAGAGAGTTATTATCCCCATTTTACAGCTGACAAACTGAGACACAGAGAGACTAAGGGCCAGATTTTTAAAGGTATTTGGACGCCTAAAGATACCATTAGGTGCCTAGATGTTTTGACTCAGCCAAGGTTACAACAGGAACTCTATGGGAAAGCAGAGAATTGAACCTAGGTCTTCAGAGTCCCAGGCTAGCATTGTAACTATTGGACTACACTTTTGTATGCTTTTCTCTCATGTTATATACCATTAATATTTATCTGTTAATCCACAGATCTTTTAGTTGGCTGTTTGTTTGTTTTTTTCATTGTTTGTTTTTGCTAGCAAGGTTATACAGTGGGTCAAAACTCTCTAATTTATTCAATGAATCTTACTTTCTGCAAAAGTTAACATAAGTATCTCCTCGAATAACCTTATGCTTTATATGTCACTGGCAGTGTTGTAGCCGTGTTGGTTCCAAAATATTAGAGAAGCTAGATAAGTGAAGCAACAGTTTTTATTGGAAAAACTGCTGCTGGTGAAAGAGTCAAGCTTTTGAGTGATGCACATCTCTTCTTCAGGTCTGGCCTTTTGTGCTTTATAAGTTATCATTGGTCACTGACCATTCAAGTACATGCCTAGCATAAATATAGGTACTATATTTTCTAGAGGGCAAAATATTTGATAACTAAACTTAGTTTGCATTCTGTTCTATGATAGCTATTTTGAAGAAGTTTGGCTTGCAACTTGAGTTCAGGTCACTTGGGTACTGTGACTTTTTAACATTTGGTAGTTGGTAGGAATGAGACCTTGTGTCCTTTAAACTGCACAGGTTAGAGATGTGGAAGCAAGATGAATATTAACAAAATGGGATTCCAGAGAAATGTTTCAGGTTCCAAAAATTATGGAAAGGAGTGAACATGCAAGGTAGAATATGAAAGTCAATAAACCTATATAAAGAAAAGCAACAAATGTATAGTTGTCATTAATCACCAGCCTTAATGTCAAGGCAGTCTGAAAAGACGTTAGCAGGAGCATTAATTCCCTTGAAATTTAGACAACATTTACAATGTATTTTGCATGTATCTAAACAAGTCTTGAGTGATGAATTTCACTGTCTAGCAGAGGTGGTTTACCTCAGCAAATAACTTCTCACATTAATAACCATACCTACAGGAGCTGAGTGACCATCTATAAATAAAATCTGTTCTTTCTATCAAAAATTAAAACATGTAACACAATTTGACAATCCATAATTTCCCCACGCCCACACTATAATATTTATAAAAGAAAAAAAGGTACGAGTGCCAACTCCACTCTCTATATAACATACAATTATGAGAACATATGCACTGCTACAGCAGGGGGCTATTCTGATACAACCCTCTAGTTTCCAAATTGGGCTTTTTAAAAAAAATTAACTACTTCCCAATAGAAAACAATTTTAGGAACTGAAAAAAACACTCCTTCCCAAAATCCACCAAGAAAGCCATGATAATCACAGGAAAGGAGTATTTTGTTTTACAAAACAGACTAACCTTATTTTAAATCTTGACATAGAAGTCCAGGATTGTGAGTGCTAAGATAATATAATGGCCATTAGCACAGTTGGAAGTCAAGGGACTCTTGCCTGAGAGCAGAGATATTGTCAGTCTTATCATAAGGCTCAAATACAACATTCATCAGTTAAAAAACAAAACAAAAACAGGATGACTTCAACATGTAGGTTTTGAACATAATCCTGATGATTTGTTGGGAAGGCAGACGCTTGAATAAGGAAACGATTTCAGGTGATACCTCTTGTGATCTGAACATAAATTAAAGATGGATACCATAAAGCTGCTTTGTACAAGCCCTATTTGGACGTTAATGGGAAATATTAAACAGCCTTTTACATAGTGGTATGTATAAAAAAGAATCAGTCTTGCACAGGCAGATTCCATTGCCAAAACTAAATGTCTGTACATAGCTGTAAGCAAAAGATTAGTTCTATTGATTTCAGTCAATACAGACAGGTGTATATACCCCTTTATAAGTGCAAAATTAATGTACTAAAAATGGTACGAGCACAATTAAAAAGAAATTTGTTGAACTTGACACTGAGAGATTAATGGAGCTGGATAACAGATTACAAAAATTTGTCCACTAAGTATTTTGTTATGCCAATAAGATCATATGACTAGATTGGATCGTAAGTATTCTAACTCAGAGGTTTGTCTCTGTATTGAATATATTTTCAAAGGTATTTTCCTTCACTTTCAAACATGTAATTATGTTGCATACTGGTTATTTAAATATGTGTTTATATACAGAACCATATCACTTGACTCAAAGACAAAATTTGGTTCCTTGTATTATTAAGAAAGTCATGCTCCTTTGGAACAATCTGCTACAATATTCAGAACAAAGTGTGTAAGAGATGAGATAAAGCATGCTTGATCAAGGGGTGCTTATTTATGGAACAAACTACTAGAAGAGTAGCTAAAGGCAAATGAATTTTACAGCCTGCTGCAAGTCTCTCCCATTTGTTAAAGCCTTCCTACCAGATCCTAGCAGTTAGAACAAAAACCAAACAGACAAATGAAGACCTTCCTAAACTTTCGGAAGGCTGTGGAACAGAATCCTCTACAAATTCACAGTTTGCAGAACACATTTAGTTTCCAGTTGTTATATGTTACAGTATTGGATACAATAGGAAAAGGACATTAGCAGACACATTAGATAAGGGTTACTGACCGTGGTAAATTTATGGACAGAGTTCTGTGAAATATTCACAGTAAAACTAAACTATTTGAAAAACATGTTAAAGTTTGGATATTGGTAGAAACCAATTTCATCCCAGGGCTTCTGAAAAGTTCATTAAGATTAAAAAAAAATTCCCATTTAAGGAGTCCAAACCGTTGACTGGACCAATTTAGATCATTGTGGCTAAATCATGTGAGATATACATATGGTTTCATTGTGAAGTCAGGTGAAAATCAATAGTTTCAACTATCAATAAAGATTTATTTTATGTTTTATTTATGTATTTATACTCAGTGAATTCTATGGAATGCAAATTAATGTAGATTCACCAAATAAAACGTTTGTAGAAGTCCTTGCAAAGAGAAACACAGCTTGGTCTTTTCTTTTCTGTTTTAATTTACTACCGCCGTAATACATTCCAATGTCTGTTTCTTTCCCACAGCCATATCACTTGAACCTACTACAGAACTTAGAAGCCCAGTCTCCTATTCATCACTTGCTCTCTAAAATATATGATTAACTTTTTGTATTTTGTATGCTCCATATAAACGTTATGGTCTCTAGTTCTAGTCCCTCCAGAGATCTCATGTGGATGTTACAGCAAACACTAGCCAGTCTCACTCCAGATCTTGTCACTGTCTCATATGAGCTGGATCTCACTTCATGTATGGTCTTCGTAGCTCGATGCTGTGCTCTTGCGCCAATATAATTATAGTTTCCTTCAGGTAAGGTAACCAAAACTAGAATGTATGGCCAAACTGAGTCCTGGTGTAAGTGAATGCAAACATTTTAAAGTTAAGGGACTTGACCCAATCTCATTATTTTTGAATTTGGCCCTACAATTAACATATGTTTAGTCAGTACATTATAATGTGATAGCAGAATCTACAGCCTTATCGTATCCACAGACTATTAATATGTGTCCCTTAATACAATACTTGACCCTATTAAACTTATTTACTACTATTGCACATTTGAGTGATATTTTAATTTTTGGCTCTATCATTATGCATAGATCCTTCTACTCTACCACTTGAACTCATTCCCATGAAACTATACTCGCCTTGGACCTAGCACACCCCCAATTCTTTATAACAGGAGACAGGTGCTTAGGCATATAATGTGATGTAGGGTTGATGACATCCAGAGCACACAGGGATCCCACCTCACCTTGGCCAATCTGGCAGTGAAGGAGAAAATCCTTCCCATTCCTCCGAGAAAAGAGCAACTAGCATAATGCCCACAGCAGAACATGACAAAATCTGGTATTTAACTACTACAGTCAGGAGGGTGGGTGCTACTTTGCCTGGTCCTGGTAAAAGAGGTCTTTTCCTGTACCATCATGGCCCCCCCACTTCCAATGATCTGGGGGAAGATAGATCGGACCTGTTTCAAACTGCGGCAGCAAGTCACTTTCTGGCTATCTTGCCCTTGAAGGGTCCACACACTTTTTCCAACAAGCCAGACAACGGCTTCCAAGGCTTAGTGTGTGGTAGGTCAAGTCAAACCCTTTTCCACCTTCTAATCAATTACTCAGACATTTCATACAACAGGACTAGGCTCTGCCTGCCTTTACATGGGTGTGGATGGCATGTCATAAGGACCCCCTTCCATATAAGGGCCGAGAAGAATCACAGTCCCTATGCTCAGAGGAATGCAGTTGTTCTCCCCCTATTCTCCTCCAGGTGTCCAGTGATGAGGCATAGCCATGGTGTGCAACAGTGAGGATAAAGTTGCAACCTCTCTGGGGAGAAGCACTGGGTGTACAGCTACTTCATGATCAGGAGCTCCATCAGGCATTCTCCCCTTGAGGATGTGTGGCTCTAAGACACCCCTCTTAGGCTGTGCCTAAATGTGGCAATCAAGTCCTCACTTTTATAGAGTTCATACAATAACCCTTCAGGAGAAACTTTGTCAAGAGCTTTCTGCCAATCCAGCTACGTTAAATCCTCTGGCCTCCACCCCTGTAGGTCAGCAGCTATTTAATTAAATCTCCTTATCTATTCCTTGACCCAGTCAGTCCCCAAAATAAAGGAGTATTCTCCTGCTGTGTTCACAAAGCTCATCACCTTTATGATGCTGGCAGACCAGGTGCCAGCTCATACCAAAGCCCCAGGCCTTTGTAAATGCTTACAAATGCATAGCCAGGCCAATATTCTTGTGTATTAGTTTAAATCAAAGTAATTGTTAAATGTATAAGATTATATTTGGTATTTAAACCTCATGAAAACTAATCGGATGTTACTTGCATTGTTTTCACTTACCCATATCCCATTATAATGTAGTAGCAAACATTTACATTGTATATACCCCTGTAAATAACCCATCAAATGAGAAATGCAAATGTGTAATGCAAATGAAAAACTCACAGAAAAGTGCTAATTTCCAAGCAAGTGGTCATTGTATGTGATTATTATAGTCAAAAACTCAAAATGCATTCCCCACTCTCCCTCATCAGAGGACAAGCCCACGTGGGTAGTGACCCTGTCAGCTTGTTTTCTGTGAGAAGCTATAATTTTGGATTCATAGAAAGATCCTTCCTCTCTGGACTGTTTGGACTTTTACAGGGAAGTGTCCCAGATGCAAAGATCCCCAGAGACAATCTGGGTACACTGAAAAGCCTTTTGGGAAACTGGCAATTTATTACATCACTTCCACCATTTCACTGTGACTCACCTGTCCATACATTTTACTGGCTTTAACCTTTTGATAACGCTCATTTCCTTTTCTTAGCTAATAAACCTTTAGATAATTTACTATAGAATTGGCTACCAGCATTGCCTTTGGTATAAGATCTCAAGTACCAATTGATCTGGGGTAAGTGACTGGTCTCTTGGGATCATAAGCAACCTAAATGTGATGTGATTTTGGTGTAAGTGACCTTTTATCACAAACTCCAATTTGTCTGGGTGGCAAGACAGACTGGCGAGTCTAAGGGGAGTGTCTGTGACTCCAAGGTAAGACTGGTATAGTGATCCAGGAGTTCACATTTGTTACTGGCTTGGTGAAATCTAATTATAAAACACACCACCAGTTTAGGATATCTGCCCAGGTTTCTGACAGTCTGTCCTGAGATAGACACTCATGGTCATGAGCCTCTCCAGACAGCATGACACCCTTCTTAACATGGAGTGCATTTCAAGCAGATAGGAAGAGGCGCAGTAAAAAAAAAAAAAAAAGTCCTTTAGAACCTAAAAACAGCCATATTCGGTCAGCCCAATGGTTTACCTAGCGCAGTATCCTGTCTTCTGACAATGGCCCATGCCTCAGAAGGAATGAACAGAACAGGGCAATTATTTAGCAATCCATCCCCTGTCATCCAGTTCCAGCTTCTTGCAGTCAGAGGCTTAGGGACACCCAGAGCACAGGATAAACAGATCTTCAAGAAATAACTCTTTCATGCACCCAAAATCACTGTGGTTTCTGGCTTGATCAAGTTTGTTGGTAGATAAACACTGCCACTCCCTCATGCTTGAAAAGTTTTGAATGTAATTGTCTGTCAATGATATGATTTATAACACAATCTGCTGCTACTTCTTCTGCTGCAGATAACTCTAATTTGCCTCTACTGTATTAGAAATGATGAACCTGACAATCACTTTCAATTTCCCATTCTCTGTGCTTTGTTCTCTCCATCTGTAAAACGGGAATACCAATACCTCCCTGTAACAAGCACTTTGGGATCCCTGGACGAAAATTATGATGTAAAAAAGAACATTTTTTTCTTTACCATATTTGCTCCTTGTTTGTTGGGTCGCATCTGTTTACTGTATTGATAAAGAAAGTTTTCACAACTGTTAGCAACAAAAGTCAATACAATTATTGGATGGGAGACTGAGCTAGCTTCCATTCTGCCCCATCCATCATCAACAGAATTGTCATCTAAGTTTCAATATCGGAGTATTTTATTGTGTGGACAGGGTGTGTGAGTCAGTTTTCAAATCTCAGCTTCAGTTGCACAGCTGGCAGTTAGAAAAAAAATCATCTTTTGACTCATAAGTTGAGCAAATTTGATAGGGAAGCCGTAGAGAGAGAGAATAAATATGGAACCCCACACTGTCATTTTCACGCAGTCACTTTTCTGACTATAACTGCTTTTTAAGAATGATGTGATTTAAAATGTCATGCTTTGGGCGTACAAGCAATAATCCCATTATCACTCATCCACAATGAACTGTAACGCTGTAGATATTAATTTAGTCTCTGTGTAATATAGTGGAGCTATCTGAAGGCAGACTAGCTAGAAGCCCAATCCTAAATATACCAAAGGTTTTGGGAGTATTTTCTTTACATTTTCTCTGAACTTGATCAAACATCCATGCTGATTATGTTTCATATGTGGGTATATTCAACATCAAAATTAGCACAATCCACTGAGTATACACGGCAGACAAAACAGAAATGAATTTTAGCTATTTTAATTACCTCTATCTATGGAGCCTGCAACAAAGGCTACGTCTACACTACGAGTACACCTACTTGTACTAGCTCAGCGACAGCTAGCATTAGTATATATAATAGCGTAGCCACGTAACATGGCTAGCATCAGCAGAGGCCCGTCACAGCTGTGCAAAGCACAAACCCACCTGAAACCAGGGGGTACGTATGCAGCGCAGTTTATCCGGGTCTTCACGGCTGCTACCTGTGCTACTGCAGCCACCCTGCTATTTACGTTCATTCTAGTTCAATGAGAACTAGAGCAAGCAGGTAAACAGGAGCAGGGGGATCACACCTGTAGGTCAGAGTTTAGACGGAGCTGACTTGAGAGGAATTAATACTGAATCGGCTTGCTTCCAATTTAATCCTCATAAAGGCAAGGCATGTTAAAATGTCTGATTGATAGTTTAACTGTTGCATGAATTTATGGGGGGAAACAACTAGATTTTCATCATCATTTATTTTAAGCCATCTACACACTTACAAAATACGACACATATTTCAGTGGCACACCACAAACACATATTGTAGGCCAAAAAGGCTTGCCAGTGATAGGTAAAACAAATCACCATGCATGCTTGATCAATTTAGAAAAAAAATGTAAGCGACAGTGGTAAACTTCCAATCTCTTCTGCAACGTCAACTTGGTTGTGTCATGAATATATTGTTACACTTTAGAAAATAATTTGGATAGTTTTACTTTTAATGCCAGGCACTTATAAAAGAAGAGACTTCAGTGGGTGACCCACCTGCAATGCCCTATTTGAATCTTAGAACTGTAGAATAGCAAGGATTGAGGGCAGGGGACATGAAATTACATGAAGTGAGACAGGAAGATAATTTAATGAGATTTAATCTCCAAGAGGTAGCCTTCCTTTCATCTTAAATAAATCAGATGGAATTTTAACTCTAATCTTTAAATAGCTTTTAATAGACTGTCACCTACTTTTACTTTTTGCTTTATATTGATTGATATTCATAGACACAGACTTAGAGGAGTGATCTGTCACTGTGTCCTATGAGAGACAGTATGGATTTCAGTTCTCTACACCTGTCAAAGTGTGTGCTCTGAGCATTCACATATGAGGTTTCCTTGGTTTGGAAACTCAGTGGTCAACTTCTATTAAGGTCAGATCCAACATCCACTGACATCAATTTCAAGACTTCAGTTGACTTCAATGAGTGCTTAGTGACTGACCAGAAGTAAGTGAGAACTTTAAATGAAGCCCTGGAGCTCTAAACACCTGGGTCTATACTTTGCCTTTCTTTTCTCCCATTGAAGCAAAGAGCTCCCTGGGTGTAAAAGAGTGTACTTGTAGTCCACGTAGCTTGCTTTTGCACATACCATTTCCAATCTTCAACTACCATTCAAGTCCTCCTAAAGCAGCAATAAAAGCATACTGCAATTTTACCGAGGACTGCAGCATAAAAACCCACTGCAAAAACTGGGCGTGATGATGCATATTTCCTTAGTACGCATTTGATATCCTAAATATGCTTTCAGAGGACACCTAACTCACATCAAGTGGTTTGGAGGGTCATAAAGCAGATGGGGGAAAAAACCTACTGAACCATATATTGGATACTGCTGACAATTTCACTTGGTATCTCATTTCCTCCTCCTCAATATCATGTTTGTAAGGGTAGGTTGTTTGGGGGTATTTTTTCTGCCTAATTTGCCAATGCTTATTCAAAATAATCCTTGTTCTACAACAGTTCCCATTGGAAGATGTAAGCTGGCAATGATACAAACCTCCCAAAAATACCTACAGCGGAGACATCTCTTTTCAGACATATTGTAAGAGCAGAAAGCTGAGAGCTACAAAAACTGTATTTTTCCACATGCAGTTGCCAGTATGGCACCTGAAGTTAACAACAAAAGATGTGAAATCCCCTGTGCATTTAAGTGATAATATTTAAATGGCAGGCTGAAAATTTGTTGAAAAATGAAATGCCGCGTATGTAAGCTAAGCACAAGGTTTAATTTTAAAGTTAGCCACTGGGGTTTGCATTTTAGCTATACATGCAAACTTTCAGCCTTATATACTGTAAAAGGCAGGTAGATTTTTAGGAGGTTTTTATATCCTTGTCTGGATGCTTGGAGATTGAAGTGTTTGACTTCCTCTATAATGCTAATGAGACTTGTGCACATAAATTCCCATGCAGAGGAAACTTGTTCTTTGTAAGAGAAGCCCCCTCACGGCTTTGTGTCTCTGCTCTGTCCAAAAAACAAACAAACAAACAAAAAAAATACCTTCCTGTGTGCAGCCATTGCTGACTGTGGCAAGTGCTAGAATGCACCTGAGTCCTGTATTATGTATACTGTTAAAAAAAGTTAGCATCGGAGGCTCATATGAATGTGTAAATGATCCAATGGCAAAGTCAAAACTTTTTACAGTTTTACTATGCAGCACCATTAATGCAGCAGCAATGTCTAGTCAAACCGTTCAGCTTTCCTAAAGAGCTGCCTTCACACATCACTGAGTGAAATAAAATCTTAACTGTCTAACAGTGTTCAGATAGAAACAGGGATCTCCCTACCATTCTCATTCCTGAACATTAGCTTCTCTTCTCTGCCCTGCAACGCTACAGTGTGTATAGGCCATCATTCCCAAGGTTATATAAATATAAAGATATTTTTTATTCAGGTGCCTCAGTATGAATTTAGGAGCCTAGCATTAGGCACACAGGTTTAAAAAGGTTGGCCATGTGGCGGATAGAATCATACAACGGGGTCAGAATATATAACACTAAATTTTCATGGTATCTCGATTGTAGTGCATCACAGAAACTACAATGAGTGCAGGTCACTCTGCAGAAACACAGGAGATTTTTAAAAGACAAAGAAAAGGAGAGAGGAGTATTATTATTAATAATTATTATTATTACTGAACTGTAACTGAACTGATAAATAAAATGTCATGTGTGAATTTAGTTCTCACACCCGGTGCTTGACTTTCAGTCCTGGAGACTGATGTCTGATTTACAAACATAAGAACAAGTAGGAATGCCAGCTTGCCTCCACCTTCCCACTGATAAGTCTCAACTGAGAAGCCTACCGCTGAGAATGAGAGGATAGTTCAGTCTCCAAGAGCAGACTGCCCAATCCTGCAATCTCTACCCTACTTTTACGTGAACAGTCAAAATGAAGTAAAAAGCATTGTAGGATGGGCCCTAAATCTTTGGTCTCTACTGAGCCTGCCAGCACAGGTGCAACTGGTCCTGTAGTGAACTTTTGTTATACACATTTATGGTTAAAAACACATTTCATGATCCAGTCTCTGAACAGCCATAAAATAACTTTATGTCAGATGTAAACTGAGTTTCAACTGCCATCCTGGAAGTGAAGGACTCTAGAGAGTAGCAGCCCTAGGGCCCATTCTGCACTCATATGACCTGGTAGTCACAAGCATCTTTAATGGTTCTCTTAACCTGTTCCCTCAGATGGTTTAGTCTCCTGATTCAAATTATTTCAATAAATGTTTTGCTATTGCCTTTTTCAGTCCCTTCCTAGTGGCATTGACATATATGAGGGTTATCAGAGACCACAAAGTCTCACAAGAGTGGGTTGGCACAGCTTAGGTGTTGTCTCTTATGCAGGGAGGTGATGCCTTGGAGTTGTTGTGGTAGAAGAGCCCTACACAAGCAAAGCGTGGCTTTTCCCTGAGCAATCAATTTGTCCAGTGGAAGACTTTTAACTATTATCCCATAGAAGCAGGCCTTCATAAACATATATATAAAGAGAGAAAACAAACCCTTCTAACCTCAAGGATTTTTCTGCATGATGTCTTATTGCTAAAAGAGTTCTAATTTATGATCTTTTCCTGGAAACCCATCATTTTCTTCTTTAGGGGTCAAATTTTCTTGGGAAATTTGTACCCTTTATCTCTGGCATCAATGGTGTTTTCATCAAAAAAGATTATGCATCATTAATGGAGGGATCACGATAAGATATATTTAAAGCAACAAGATTATCAGAGTCCAACAGGGAGGAATAACCCCAATTTTTTAAAACTCTACAGGAAACATTAAAATGACATTGTCAACAGTATATATTAACACCACAGAGCTGATTTACTTTCATAATCCAAATAGTACAGGAAAACTTGTCACTCATTGTGAATAAACCCTTTCAAGATTTAGCACTGCAACCACAATAAAATAGATTGATTGAGCCTAATTTCCTAATGGGGTGCATGAATCCCCAAGTGGATTCACAGAGTGGATTAAAAAAAAGTTTTAATCTAAATGTCCAGTGCAAGGGCTATACTGCTGGCTATACAAAATCTGACTTCAGAATATTTCAGCCAGATCATATAATAGTGATGAGTGCAAAATAAAGACCTAGACAGATAAGAGTATATAGAGACAGATTAGATATACAGATATATAGACAAGATAAGTTGTGCCTCTCAGTTTGGATAGGTAATGAAGTGAGTTTCTTTCCCTGAGTGTTGTTGCTGTTGTTTTTTTGTTTTCTTTTTTGCTATGTGAAATGATCAGGCCTTTCAAGAATTTAGCATTTAGCAATTATGAAAAGGATACTAGGAAACGCTTGGCAGGGAAAGAAAAGAGGTGGGGAGGAGGAACTGAAATAGAGAGATTTTCAAGATAAGTGAAAATAATAGGAATTTGATTCTAAACAGCAGTATCTGTTCAGTGCATCACTTTCTACCTGGATAGTGTAAACCTCAGGTCACACAGCCAAATACCAAATGTACCAAATGAAGCTCCATTTTCTTCCTTGATAAGGTGTCCCCTCCTGCCACTTCAAGACGAGCAAATTACTCCACCTGTCTAACTGATCCCCAGCATTCAGCCTGACACTGACAATGGCAGTGCACCTGTTAGTATGATGGACAAATGATTGGCAGCATGGCATTTGACGCTTTCTATAATAAGCTGGTTATTATACAACGATGCTTGACAATCTAGAGACCTAGCAAATACGAAAGTGCAACTAGATGTCGGTTTGAAAAAGGAAAACAGGATAAGGGTGAGACATGCCCTTGAATAGTTTAGTGCAAAGGGCTTCTTTCATTTTGATTATTTTCAAAAGTTTGTGCTTCTCTTTCTCCTTAGGGCTGAATTACTCCACTTACTTGTAACTGCCAACAATCAGTGTGAAAGCCAATTCCTGAGCTTCCTTACTTACTGAGAATAAACTATGTGTAGGATAACAGGACACTGTCTTCCTGCAGGGATTCAGGTAGACTACCACTGTGAATGGCAGGGAGTGCAAGCCAGAGACACTATGGGTACGTTTACACTACGGTTAAAAGCCAGTGGCTGGCCCATGCCAGCTGGCTCAGGCTAAGGAACTGTTTAACTGTGGTAGAGACCTTCAGGCTCATGCTACAGGCTGAGCTCTGTGGCTCTGCCAGCTTGCAGGGTCCTAAAGCCTGGGCTCCAGGCAAAGCCTGAACATCTACACCGCAGTTAAACAGCACAGGCCAGTCACGTGTGTCTAACTGCAGGGTAGATATACCCTATGGCTACAGCCTTTGAAAGAATGTGCAATTTCCTCACAATAGACCATCTCCTTTGGCTGCTGCAGGAGGCAGAGCCATCACACTCCCAAGTCTCCATCCAATTCCACCTCCTGCTTCCTTTGATAGGTTAGCACTGCCATGGGCACTAGCCTCATGCAATCCTTGCACTCAAAGCATAGTAACTGGATCAGTAGCTCCTGACCTGGGGCTTCTTATGACCAGCATAGGGGTAGACACAAATCTAGCACCAAGTTCTACATGCAGAATTAAGCAACAAGCTATGTACGCAGAAACAAAGGAACTCTCATAGTGGATCAGTAACGTGAACCATCTAGTCCAGTATCCTGTCTCCCTCAGTGGCAAGTGCCAGATGTTTCCAAGCACAGTGCAAAGAAAAAAAAACCATGTTAGGCAGATGTGAGGTAACCTGTTCCCTATAATCCTTAATAGTCAGAGATTGATTTAAATCCTGAAACACTACCTTTTATCTCCCTTCCCATACTGTCAAGGATGGTCTCAAACACCTGCCAGGGATGGTCTAGATCAGGGGTCGGCAACCTTTGGCACGCGGCCCATCAGGGAAATCTGCTGGCAGGCTGGGATGGTTTGTTTACCTGCAGCATCCGCAGGTTCGGCCGATCGCAGCTCCCACTGGTCGCGGTTCACCGTTCCAGGCCAATGGGGGCTGCGGGAAGTGACGCGGGCCGAGGGATGTGCTGGCCGCTGCTTCCCGCATCCCCATTGGCCTGGAACGGAGAACTGCAGCCAGTGGGAGCTGCGATCGGCCAAACCTGAGGATGCTGCAGGTAAACAAACCATCCCGGCCTGCCAGCGGATTTCCCTGACAGGCTGTGTGCCAAAGGTTGCCGATCCCTGTTCTAGATTTACAGTAGAACCTCTGAGTTACGAACATCAGAGTTACGAACTGAACAGTCAACCACATACATCATTTGGAACCAGCAGTACACAATCTGGCAGAAGCAGAAACAAAAAAAAAACCAAAACAGTACAGTACTGTGTTAAATGTAAACTGCTAAATAAAAGGATAAAAAAGGAAGCAGTTTTTTTCCTTCTGCATAGTGAAGTTTCAAAGCTGTATTAAGTCAATGTTCAGTTATTATGGTTGTTCTTTCAGAAGTTTACATTTTGTTCAGAGTTACGAACATTCAGAGCTATGAACAGTTCCCTAGGAGTTCATAACTCTGAGCTTCTACTGTATTTGGTCCTGCTTCAGCACAGGGAACAGGACTTGATGACCTCTTGAGGTCCCTTTCAACACTGCATTTCTGTGATTATTAACTAATTATTATAATGTTGGATATTCTTGCTATCCATATAAGCATCCAAATTCTTCAAAGGTGCAGGGTTATTGTTAATTATGGAATGTTGTAAAGCATGGCAATGCCAAATTACATGATAGCTACTCACTCTGGAGAAAGTTACTGGGATTTTAAGATATATTTCTAAAAAAGTCACCTATATAAAAGACTGAAAATGATGACCCTGCACTAGTCATGTAAAATTTTCCTTTCTGTAGCAATGATAAAGTAAATTGATATAAAATGAACTAAAGGCTATATTCAGAAAATGATGTCAAATTTCCACAAGGCTCTCTTGAAATTGTTTGTCCTTGTTCCAGTCTTGATCCCTGGGTCAGGCTACTTCATTGCCACATTAACTTCTTTCTGTTCTGAAGAACATCCTTTTACTATAGCTCTTTGTTTTTTACCATCTAAACAGTTTTTAATCCACAAGTCTTAGTTTATTAACCTGTGGTTATTTATTTCCCTTAATAGTCTTCTATCCAAAGCTTTGTGAAAAGCCAAGTAAATTGTATCCATTTGGTCACTGCTAGCTGCTATTTTATTAAACTTTTCAAAGAACTCTAATAGTTTAGTAAGGCATGATTTTCCCTTACAGATGCTAGGCTAGTTTGATGCGGTCAAGCTATACTCATCCAAATAACAAATATGTTGTTTATTATTATTATCATTATTATTTTATTCCATGATTTTTTACTGGATTGTTGGTAAATTTCTATTCTAAGGACTCTTTTTCTCCCATGAATTTATGAGATATGGCAGAATACAAAGCGGACTATGGAGCGATGGAGTTACTTGAGAAACTCATGTGGGAATGCTATCAGAACCACTATTTGACTTTGGTTTCTGTGTTATATGAAGGTGTGAACTCGTAAACCACTAGAAGTTTACTAGGGCTCATGGTGGATTCTCGCTCACTGACAGTTTTTAAATCAATACAGGATTTTTTTCTAAGCAATGTGATCTAGGAATTATTTTGGGGAAGTTCTATGGACTGTTATAAAAGGAGATCAGACAAGATTCTCACAATGGTCCCTTCTGGCCTTGAAATTTATAAATATATGAACCTATGAATTTGTAGGTGTAAATTCTTTAGATTTTCTGCTTTTGTTCACATACCAATAGGGTTCCTGAAATTAATTTTACTGTGCCAATACATTATGATGGAGATTTCAAGTTGTCTCTGCTGTCTCACTGCAATAATGCAACTCATTCAAGTACCTTTAGTGGCATTATGTAAAAATGCTTATTTTAATCACTCTTGGTGTTTTTTTTCCTTTCTGTAAATAGATTATAGTGTCATGCTATTCTATTATACTATTATTAATATATTAACATTTATTGTATTCTCTGCTATGACTATAATGATCCAAGCTAAAGCCTGACTATAATCTACCATCCAAACAGTATTACTGAGTATGATAAACTTGGATCATTAGCTCTAAAGAGTATAATTTGCTTTTGCAAGAAGCAGTGATTGGAAATCCAGGATGTATAAACTGAGTGCTAAAAGGAATTAACACTACTTGCTGTGTGGGTTTGGGACAGGCTATGACTGGTGGCTTTGGGACACGTACCTTTCATAGTTTACTTATGGTGAGAAGTGCTTCTTATCCTGTGAACTTTTACTGCTGAGCTGCAGAGACAGGGTAAAGATTTCTTCCGAAGGCACCAGTAAAGACATGAGGCTTGATATCTCTCTTTCTCTTAAATCAGTGAAAATCAGGAATAACTCCACTGAAGTCAATTAAGTTGCACCAGTATAAGAACAGTGCAAGTGAGAGGAGAGTTATGTCCATGGTTTGTTTACCCTTTACTCACATATAAGGCTTGATCCCCGTGTTCATTGAAATTAATGGTAAAGCTCCCACTCAATTTAATGATGCAGGACCAGGACCATACGTTGCATTTTGCCTTCTACTGTAACAACCAGAAGTAACATTTGTAAAACTTCAAAACTGGGGGCCGGGGAACAGCAGTGGGGTGGAGACACCAAGCCAACAATTTTCTACTACAAGTGAGCCGAAACCAAAATCCTTCATTCAAACTTCCCCCTAAGCTGGTGAAGTTTGCTCTGTAGTTAGACTCTTTAGCTGGATTCTCCTCTATAGTGAACTGCATTAAAATCCCAAATCTAAATACATCTGAATCGTGCATAAATTTGGATCTGATGTCAAACTTGCAATAGTCCATGATGTTTGTGGTTTTGTTCTGGTGATGTGATCCAGCTCTGCATAAAGATAGGAGCCAGCTGTGAACTGCAGACATGGATTTGAAGATTTTTCTAGCACCAGAAAGATAGATGTGGATATAAACATGCATATGCATATGCATGCACACAATTATCATCCACTAGTATTTCATGCACTCCATCACTGTAGTACCTGAGCACCCTTTACTTGACAACATTTTGTAGCATGTTAATTACCTATCGTGAGAACATAAATCTCCTCTTCTCCTTTCCCTCCTCAGAACAAATTCAGGTGGTGGCTGTAAAATTCAGTTAGGAGGCTCATACAAGGAGGTGAATCTTGCATAATACCCTACAAGTGAACGCAGGTTTGTCCACATAATTAATTCCACAGGTTCAAGCTCTCCATTAAGAATTCCCTGACCACCCCACCCCCAACTCAAAATTAGGTACTGTCATCAAAGTGTCCCAGCTGCTGCCTCAGGGTGCACAAAGACAAGCAATCTCTAAGATACCTAAAACCTAATACATTTAAGTTACTGAAGGTAAGTACCTGCTCCTTAATGTGGACCCAGTCCTGAACTAGCAATTTATACTGAATAGAGATCACAGCCTGGTGACCCGATTAGCAGGTAGCTACAGCATGGTGCAGCAGATGTTGCTTTATGGGTGGGCCTTGAGGGTCAGCCCCAGGTAAAACACATTGTGACAGACTAGCCTGGAGGTAGCTATAGATACATAAATTCAGTTCTCTTCTCACTGAATTTATATTAATTTCTGCAGTATACTGTTTCCAGTACACTGGAAATAAGTTAGTTATACACGCTACAGAGAACCTAAGAAATTTGAATTACATAAAAAACAATAGGGCACAGTATAGCTTTAGAGAAATGGAATAAACACGGACATACTCATGACAATCATATTAAAAATCAAAAAGAAAATAACAGTGCCCTCTTACCTGCAAAATCTCATATCTGGACCATTTTCACACAGAATAAATGCAGAATATGTAACACTCAGCATAAGAGAACTGCTACTTGGATCAAGGAGGGGGTGTTTCCCCGCTAAGAGAAGTCCAATTGACAAGTCATAACAAATGCTCATACTGATTTTAGGTATCTTACTAATAGATGAAGTCTTCAAAACATCATCGCTACAAAAGAAAAAGGAAAAACCTAGAACTTAAAGTATTATATGCTATATGCATATTTAGGTCGCACTTTACTATAGCTCCATTTATAAATAGTTTATAGAGATGATAAATGACTAATAGATATTTTAATAAATGGATAATTGTTGATCGTTAAAGAGTCCAACTGGTCAATAGATTTTTTTTTTAATAACCAGCATCTTTTCCTGTTACTATATTACATAGTACTCATCTTGGTAACATGTTTATTAATCATTTATTAAACATTTATTAATCAGTTATTAACCCTTTAAAACAATTTCTAAAAGGAATCTTAATATAAAGTATGAATGATTTTATACTCATACAAGTATAATATATACACATATATTTCAAAAGCATTATAGAAGTAGCAGAAAAGAAAGATAAAGATAAAGATAAAGATAAAAAGAATGCTGAAATAAACAAACACATACTATTGAATTATTGCTGCAATACAACGCCACCCCCAGTCTGCACAAAACTTAAATCTACAGTATAGAAACTTCAATTCTATTTTTTTTTAATCCCAGTGCTATTTTTCAATTCACTGGGCCCCAAGCTCTTCAGAAAACTGGATCAATTTGAAGCTACTCATTCAAAAGGATTCTTAACAGCTAGTTCCAGAATTCATCATGACAGAAGAGTGAGAGAGTCAGCTTCATTCCCTTTCACAAGCAGCTGTGCACACAATTCCTTTTAATTCAAGGATAGTACGTTGTGCTGTGGAGGTAAGTCTCTAAGGAAACAAATAAGTGTTCCATATTTTTAATGATGACAATTTGGACGAGATTATACACCTATGGAAGGAAGACTAATGTGGCTTTCTCTCATTCCCTACTTACCCCAGTCACTGTAGTGCATGATTAGAAGGAATGCATCATTTTAACCCTGCTTCTGCATAGTAAATTCTTCCCTAGCAGGTGAATCCTGCAAGGACATCACTTACTTCACTCAGGGCTTAGCATGTGCTTCTTTCTATTCCTCACTTCTCAACTCTCTTCCTGGCCTATTGGATATGTGTCCCTAATGCACACTTACTGGCAACTCTATTTATGCAGCACTTGGGGTCCCTACTTACACATGCATCCAATTAACTAGTCCTATACCACAGATCTAGTTATAGACGCTGAAGAACCTCGATGTGGGCTCTTCACAGTTTACTTCAAAGTGGCCAAAAATTGGTGTTGCCCCGATAAACTTATCCCATAGCTCTCCAGTAGTCACTGTAATGGCTCTGCAAGAGTAGGGTGGGGAAGAAAACTGATAGGATATCTTCAACTACAGGATTTTTATGCTAATTTTATACTGCAAGTGAAGCTGTATTTGCAGCACAGGGTGGCTAGCCCTGCCATCTTTAATCTAGCTAGTACGGGTAACAATAGTAGTGAAGATGTGGCAGTCTGGGCTTGCCACCCCTAATAAAATCCCACCAGGGGCCCTGGGTATGTACTTGGGTTGCTTGCCAGCACGGAAGCCAAGGTCACTACATCTTCATATCTATTGTTACCTGTGTAACCATGATTAAAGCTAGCAATGGGTGTACCTCCCCAACCTTCAGACACACTTTAGCTGGCAATATAGACATATCATTAGAATCTTCAAGAGCAGCTCAGTGGTGCACCCTGCATGGATATTTCCTCCATCTCTTTGGTTTTGCCTGGCAGCCCTCTACTATGGCCCACGTACTGTCTGAATCCTCAACCAGCAATCGCATCACCACAGCTCCATCTAGCAAAGCCTGTCTCTTTCCACACAGACACACTATGTTATAGATAGAAAGAACTGAGTTGGTGGAGGGGGGTCCAAGGAATGCATTAGGCCTGGCAAGGACAGGACACACTCTATGCAAGGCCAAAGAGCTGGGAGGGGAGGGCCATGTTTTGATAGGAGTGTTCTAATATGGAAATGATTCTGGAGTGTACGAAAGGTCTGAGGGAGCACAAAGAAGAATGGATAGGATAAAGTGTGTGGAGGGGAGATGATGGGGGGAGACAGGAAAGGGTAACACTGTGGGGGAAGGACAGGGAGGGGAAAACACTTAAATATTTTGGAACTCCCTCTTACCTAGCATGCAAATATTAACATTAAGAGTTTTAAAAATGGATGTCTAAAATAAGACATCTCAGATTTTGATGAAATCTGCTGGATACTATGTATGATTGGATTTTTTACCCAGTGAATTTCATACCAAATGTTTCACTGCTTTCTTTTATTCTTCATGTTTCTATAATTTTCATATTTTCCTCTTTATAAGAAATATTAGGTGCCCTACAAGTACAAAACACTTACACTCTGTGTCTGTGTGTATATGTATATATATATATATATATATATTCAGCAAGGCATAGAGTCATATGTATTATTGTAATACAACAAGCTGGCAGAAAAAATGCCATTTCAAAAAGACATGATGGCTCAGGTGCCCCTCCCTTAGCTCTTCCAGTTGTTTTGAAGTCTGATGTCATACTCCCTCTCATGAGGTGGGACCCCATCTGTCCTGTTCCTTTGAAGTGCTAAGGCGTCCCATAAGAGTAGTCAGTATTCTGACATGTCTTTCTCAGAAGGATCTCTGCTCTGCTGTGGTGCCATGGCATCTCATGGGACGAAGGCTAACAGGTCTACACCTTTGTGGAATAAGGGGAAAATGCACTGAACTGTTCTGAAAATGCATTATATTGTCCCATTTAACATTATTCACATTGAGCTATTAAATTATATACAGATTAAAACCTTTTCATTTGTAACAAAAGGCTCTATGCGGCACACCTGTCTTGCTCCTTATGAGTTCAGTAGCATCCAAACACAGCAAAAACCATTCTGGTGAGTGCCCTTCTCACAATGTAAAATATGTGGCTAACCAGTGCTTTTTTTGCTTTGTCTCTGACCCCTAGCTGATTGTCCCATTAAATCTGCAGTTTAAATGGCAGCCTATTGGCATGCAGCACTTTCATGGAAAAGTACTAGAGAATGTAACAGGGTGAAACCAGAGTTCTATAGAAGGTATGCTTAAAACCTATAGAATTGAATATTTATTGAATATTGAGTATCTATCTACATTTATTTTAAACCGCCCTCTAGATTTCAATAGTAGGGATATAATTCTCAATTAGAGTCTGAAAGTATTTTTAAAAAGCTAGAGAAAGATTACATTCTAATAAATACTACGGGGTGTTTCCTTAAGGGCAGCTCATAGCACTGCTAGGAAGGCTGTTCAGACTGGACATGTCTTAGAATCATAGAATATCAGGGTTGGAAGGGACCTCAGGAGGTCATCTAGTCCAACCTCCTGCTCAAAGCAGGACCAACCCCCAATTTTTGTCCCAAATCCCTAAATGACCCCCTCAAGAATTGAACTCACAACCCTAAGTTTAGCAGGCCAATGCTCAAACCACTGAGCTATCCCTCCCCCAAATCATAGAATATCAGGACTGGAAGGGATCTCAGAAGATCATGTAGTTCAACCCCCTACTCAAAGCAGAACCAATGCCCAATTTTTGGCAAATAATGTGCTTAGTTTCCTGGGAAGGGCACCAACTGCATCGATCATAATGTACACTCTGCCGGATACTCAATGGTAATGTTGGCTCCCAGAATATGAGCAGACATTTGGAAATTATTTACCTTATTTCCTCATCTGCTCCCTGGACTCTTTATGTTCTTCCTTTTGCTTGCACCTCTGCACAATACGTTCATACACAAACTGTCACCTGGCAATTTCCTTGATCCACCACTGGTCAAGAGCCTGGGAAACTCAGCTCACTGTCACAAGCTCACATGGCTCTGCCTTTCTGACATCTTCCTTTGGAAGGGATTTTCTCCCATCAAGCCTCCTTGCAGCAACACAGAACAATGAAACCAATCAAGGACGGGATCTCTGTTAGTACTTGTTTCCCTCCCCCCTGCCTTCCTCGCAATAACAGAGAGAAATCAGAGAAATAAACCACATTTGATCCTAACTCATGTACATCTGTGACTGACAGAACAGCAAAATAGAATCCTCCCCACTGAAATCAGATTCCACTTCTTTTGTGACAAATAGGAAAGACTTCTACTGTTCACTGCTGAAATACTTTAGTAATGAATCACAGGGAACACATACTGTATCACTCAAACAAGATACAATATTAGTAAACTCCTCTTTTTCCTTATCTGAAGGAAGGTATTTTTCCCCTCTCTGTGGGTCTCAAAGGGCAGTTTTCTTTTTATCCTTTCCCCATTAAGGCTCACAAAGGCAATCTTATTTAACAGGCATTTATTATAGCTCTTAAATCCACATTAAGAGCCCAATCCTGTATCACTGTAACTAAGCTCCATATATATTTTTAGTGTGTGTGTGTTGGGGCTGGGGGTGGGGAGGAGGAGCTTTGATTTAATGGAAGTGGGATTTAATTTACAGGGCCTAATCCAAAACCCACTGAAATCACTGGAAAATCCTTCCACTGACTTCAGGGGAGGTTGGCTCAAGCCCTTAATAGCCAGTACAAGACAACATAAACAGAAGTGTCATTGTAGAAAGCCCTAATTGTTACATTATTCAAAGGCTTTCTTCATATACAATTCCATCCTGCAAGGCGCTGAATGCTCTCAGTCCTCCCTCAAGTACATGGGAGTTAAGGGTGCTGAGCACCTTGCAGGATCAAGCCCTCAAAGCTGGAGTTTTATTTTTAAGGGGAGAGTTAAGGAAATTCTCCCTCCTTGCTCCAGCTAAATGATTCTTCCCTCCTTATAAACATCTAATAACCTCCTCCCCATATTAATTTTTTCCCTCCGGTTTGCATTATCAGAATATATTATGACATCATGCGTATATCAGTCTGCAGCACTTAAACCAATGTGGTATCTTATCCTATTCACCATTCTAGGAATTCCGGAGCAGTGAGAAAACCATCTACTAAATAACACAATTTGTTAGGCTTTAAATATATGAAAATATGATGTTTTTTTAAAAAATAAATAAACAAAAACAATAGCTTCTAGCACTTAGTTTTTTCAAAAAGCAAGTTTCTAAATCCTCCTTGGAGACACTGACGTCTGTTGTCACCATTTTACCTTTAAACTATATAAAATCATTCATGCCCACTCTCAGGAAGAAAAAGTGAAGTGCTAGATTTTGCATTCAGCCTCTGGATTTATATGCTATGTTCTTTTAGTTTACTCTCCAATGTTGCAGAGAATGTATGACAAGGAAAGGCTTATCATTAATTGTAGGCATTGTGCCAGTTGACTCCCTCAGTACAATACCTTCTCAGAACCTGAGGAAAATGAAATATGTAAAATAGAAGGAGAAGATCTAAAGGCCGAGAGAATTATGCAAGTATTCAAATGAGAAGCAAATCAGACACTTTAAAAAAAGAGTCTGGAAAATAATCCTACACTGTGCAGACAGACAGGGAAATTAATTGATTAATTAGTTGGGGTTTTTGCATACAGAGTGCTTTGCTTCCTATGACAAAAGATACACAGACACAAACATTTTTACATTACAAATGTATTTCCTGAGTCAAGTTAGTTTTTTTTTAATTGATCATCAACATAGCTAATTAAAAACATTTCTGAAATATTCAGCTGTTTAGGCTTGAACCACACACTAGGTTGTCTGTTTTGCATACAAAATTACTATGAGAAAGCACCTAATTTGATCCATTAAATGCTAAATTGACATTAAAAGAGAGAGATTGTTATTCTTAATTTTCTACTCTGTTCAAACTGCTAATAAAAAAAAAAGAAGAATTGTCTTTTCTAAATATGGTTCATATAAAGAAGTTGGCAGTTTTGAAAAAAACTTAAAGTCTCCCTGGGTTGATTTTATGATTCATTTTAAGTGAGGAGGTTATCATAATCTAGCCAAGCAAACATTTTTTCCCCGATTTCCCTCCCACACACACACACTCTAAGGAGTAGTTCAGCAGAGCATTGAGAACATGACGTTCCCAGACAAGTCTTTCATATTGTGATGACTTAAATTTACTCCTCCAAATGTGTTGATGGAAAACACATTTCTATTCATTCAAGGTATCACACATCAGTGTAGAAAATATTTTAGATTCACCTCAATTATCAAATAAAGGGACTACAAACTGAGTTATTGGGACTCCCGCTCTTAACAGGAAATCCGTCTTTTAAGTTAAAAATCATAGAGCCAGCATTGAATCTTAAAATGTGAATGTCATTTTAAGAGGAGTGTGGCATGTAAACCACACGGTAAAGTCACATACCAGAAATGAGGCAATACTCCTATATTGCATGTAATCTCAACCTTACATATGCAGCTGTTGAGCATATGACTCTCAACACAGTCAAAGGTGGCCAAAAATTTTCTTGCAAATCCAAAATTTAGGCTAGATTCACAAACTTGTTAGTTGAATCTTAACAGTGATTATGCAGAACCTAGAATTTATAATTTTAGGTAAAATCAAGCAAAACCTGATAATTTCAGTGGAGTTTTAACCTGAACTGAAACCAAAGAAAGATTTGCACAATGCACTTAGAACTTGTGAGCCACCAGGTCAACCTGCAGGCTGCAACGGGTTGACCTGTTGGCCCAAAAGAACCTACAGGCCTGTATCCAATTTCTTACAGCCAGGGTCAGCAACCTTCGGCACATGGCCCATCAGGGTAATCCACTAGCGGGCTGCAAGACCTTTTGTTTACATTGACTGTCCATAGGCACGCGCCCCTGCAGCTCCCAGTGGCTGCGGTTCGCCGTTCCCACCAAAAGGAGCTGCAGTCATATTCATACTGCAACATGTTCCCCATTCATTACAAACCAACACCCATCCACAATCCACAAATCTAATTACTCAAAATCAAACACACAAGTAATTCTGACCTGAAAGTACTCATATTTCTAGGAAATATGTTTAAATAATAGATATACCTGAGAAATGTATAATATTAAGTAAATGAGAATAGGAAGTTGTGACATTATTGACATGAACTGGGACTGTATAGATCATTGTTGCAACCAAGATCCAGTAGTGGCACCAAATCTTGTATAAAGGGGGTCAAATAAGGTGTCTAAGACAAGGTTATGGTTTGCTTGTTATGATTATGCTATCTGCATGCATGTATCATTTTTGTATTTAAAGTTACAAGTATTGGCTCTATACTGTCTGTATTTCAAGCTTGTGCTGTGCTTCTGGGTGACACCCTAGACAATTTGGCATCAGCACTGCCTAGCCTGCTTGATGGCCCATTTAGGACCATCAGCTATAAAAATGACCCACAAAAAGAAGGCAGATACACCTTGTGACTCAGCAAGGCATGCAGAGACATGCCTATGGACAGAACTCTTAAGGTTTTTCCATGTCAGGTGCTCGATAGCTTGTCTTCAGAACAAAGAAAACAAGAGACTATAAAAGGCTGCTACAGCTTCTCCATCTTGTCTTCAATCCTCCTTCTTGCCTCTGGAGGAACTTTACTACAAACTGAAGCTCTGAACAAAGGACTGAATGACCCATCCCAGCTGTGACTTGATTTGAATCTGCAGTTTATTCTATCACTGCTACAAGCCTGAACCAAGAACTTTACCATTACTGTATGTAATTGATTCCATTTAACCAATTTTAGCTCTCAGCTATACCTTTTTCCTTTTATGAATAAACCTTTAGATTTTAGATTCTAAAGGATTGGCAACACTGTGATTTGTGGGTAAGATCTAACTTATATATTGACATGGGTCTGGGGCTTGGTCCTTTGGTTATGAAAACCAATACCCCAATCCTTTTTTTACTGGGGTATTGGGTTTCATAACCATTCATCCCTATAACATGTGGCACTGGTTATGATACTGGGAAACTGGAGTGTCTAAGGGAATTGCTTGTGTGACTTACAGTTAGCCAGTGGGGTAAAACTGAAGTCTTCTCTGTTTGGCTAGTTTTGTTTGCCTTGGTGTGCAAAGGAACCCAAGCCTTGGGCTGTAACTGCCCTGCTTTAAGCAATTTGTCCTAAATTGGTACTCTCAGAAGTGTCCCACCAATGCCAGCATCATTACAGAAGTAAAACAGAATTTCTGTTTTAATAGAAAGAAGTTAAGATGACATGTTCATAGTGAATCATTGAAAATAATGAGAATTTTTTGTTTTCTTTTTGTTTTTAACTTCCACATAATCGTTTTTACCATGTTTTACTATAGATGCCTATTGAATTCTCTGTAGTAATTCAGCCCTCCCCATCTTAACTTAAAGATGTCAAGTGATCCACCACATCCTCAGATAAACTGTTCCAGTGGTTAATTGCCCTCACTGTAAAACTTATTTCTATTCTGAATTTGTCTAGTACATTTTCAGCCACTTCCTCTGTCAGGCTAGATCAGCCTTGGATTTTTGAAAGTGAATTATGGTGCCTCACATGGCACCTATTCCTGATATTAGGAATGTTAAAATTCAGAACATATTAGATATTATAGTGTTGAAATTAATGGTAGTGACAGACATCCAGTGACCTGGCAGAGGATTGTGAAAAGAAGAGAGGAGAGGCCTGAGTCACAAAGTTTGGATCTTGATTTGAATGTGAACTTCCCAAACATTAGAGAGTGGGCGGATCTGTGGGTTTGGATCAAGCCGCTCACTGATGACAACTAGAATTTCAAAAACAAAATTACATTCACACTTTAACAAGATCGAGTAAATATTAGCATAGCACATGAGGAGAACTATGATACTGAATCTGTCCTCACTGTCAATAGGAGTAATAATGTGTGGGATTCCCCAGATAAACATGATGCAGGTGACTATAATATAAGATGCAGGATCTCAATTCAGATTAAGAATTTACATTTTGTGTTTTTCTTGGTCATCACTTAGTATAGTGTAACTCATTTTGTAGTAACCAGATTGCAGAAAGCTGAAATGGGACCATAGTGAAAATTAGGAAGACTAATTTCTTCCCCCTACCCCAAAAAAGACTTCAGATCTCAAGGCTCAGTGAAGAACAGGAACATGAAAACTACTTTATAAATTTGCTGCCTATGGTAATGATGTTTGTTGAATACCTTCCTTGAGCTGTGCTGTATGATTGGACAGCCAGATTGAGCATGCCCAGGAATGTGTTTGGCAGGAGATGTATTTCAGCTGTTTTTCATTCTTGTGTATCTACCTGTTTTGACAATGTTCTAATATGAAGAGTGCTGCTGTCAGAAATAATCTGTTGTTACTATAATAAAGCCTTTTGGAAAACTTTGCTGAAGTGTTAAATAAGTTACTGGCTTTAGGAAACATTGCCTTAAACTGTTTAATCAAATCCTCCCTATGTTTACCATTTGAACTACCAAGCAATAAATCCTTCTGATCCAACACTTGAATTCATAGCATAGAGTACAAAAATGGGGGGGGGGGGGAGACTGCGAATGTGTGCACAGTCATCTATTTTATTGGGAAATAATTACAGACTACCTATTGGGAGCACCGATACCTGGTGCTTATTTTCATTTATAAATTTTTATCCTTGTAACAACGTTCTTATAATGACAAATTAAAAGCAATATCCTCAAACACATTGTGCTACATTTAAGGGCAGTTTTAGTAATTCAGACATATTAATATAGCATTTTCACAGAATGCGTTGCTACATGCATTCTAATCACCTTTGGCAGAAATGTGAAAATCTCTCCTTTAAGGCCATGGATTTCAAATGTGTAACAGTTTTTCCTTCACAACTAACATTCTATATAAGAGATGAAGTTGGCAATACAGAACACCTACAGTTCACCTCCCAGAAGGCAAATAGGTTTTTCTAGGCTTCATGGCAACTAATAAGGATTCACTTATTTGCATATGAGATCCGACTGGTTAACACAATTCTGTGCCTCAGGACCATTCAACCCAATAAAACTCCTGGATACATTTCAGCAAAACAAGGCGATTGGTTAAGACCAGAGAGGAAAGATACTTATCCAAGGTGATCTGCAAACACAATCAGATATAGTTCATTTCCCATCAAACCAGCTTGTCCTTTCCTACCTAAGGCCCCAAATCCTGCAAATATTTACATAAGTGTTAATGTTAGCACTGCAAGGAGTCAATGGGACTATTTAGAGTGCCTAAAGTTAAGTACATGTATTAAGTCTTTGCAGGATCAGGGAAAATAACTACTGGCTACACACTGTAACAATGGCGTCCGCAAACATCACACATACTGGCCCTGATCCTGCAATCAGATCCACGTGGAATGTCACTGACCTCAATGAAGCTGTATGTTTGTATACAGGAACCACTTGCATGAATCGGATTGCAGGATAAGGGCCTAAAATTCAAGATCTTTTGTGTGTATGAGTGTATGTGCATGTAAACTATTAATAATTTCATCCTGAAGGATTTCAATCCACCTTGCTTATTATACATTTACAGGAATAACTAGTTCTGACATCCAGCCACTATCAGAGTGGAAAGTGTTACATTTAATAGCACACTGAAACAAAACACCTTTTTTTCCACCCTTACTCTAGAGAACCTAGATAAGGAATATGATCACATTTTAAAAGGATTTATTTATGGCTTTTCTGCCCATTCTCTCTCTCTCCCTCTTTCCCAATTGTCTTGTAAAATTCTACTGAATGAAATCATTTTGTATGGACATTGTCCATCACTTTTTACTGTATGTCATTTGAAGCTTACTTGAAAAAAAATCTGGATACAGATGAAAACACAACTCTCTTTAAAATAGGGAGAGAAGTGCCAGTTTAGGCTTTAGGTAAGCTGAATATCATTACGTATTTGGAATTTGCTCAACATGCTGGGACTACTGACTATTCTTTTGCTGAAAGTGCACTCGCATTCTTAATAACCACAAGTAATTGGTACCGTAAATTAAAGAAAGGAGCACCTATGCTCCTACTGCCAATACAGATTCTAAAGGAAGAGTGACCCTTTCTGAAGAACCAACCCACAAGATTTTCACTGAAGATCTCCTTTCCAAGCACTGACGAGGCCTGATCCTACTAGGCTTGTAAAATCTGACAAAAGTCACAGTTCAGAAGGCTTCCTTGAGAAGCCTTTTGTAGCGGTCTAAAAAATCTTCAAACATTTTTAATGGTTGCCCAGTCATTTAAAAGTATATAGTAATATCAGATTCTTCCCCCATACACTTATTTACTTTGTGGATTCTCTACTAGAATATAAAGACTAAGCTGTAAGACATTTTTTTGTGAAGCCACTTGTAAATTCCCATTTTCATTTGTACATTGATCCTTCAATATATACCATGGTCCCTAACTTCCAGGCACTTTGTTATGTCTTTTAAGCCAAGAGAAAAGGTGTGGGGGCACAGAACTCTAAAGGGATTTCCTGGATGCATTCTACATCAGGCATCATAATGCTGCTTGCTGCACTAAGGGAATGTGCACAACAGTGGCTGCTGTTTCCATCCTTATATAGGGTTTAGTGGGAGAGCATTGTCATGCTGGCTCAGCTATCAGTCAATGCAGTATACCAGGGTGGCCAACCTGTGGCTCCGGAGACGCATGTGGCTCTTCAGAAGATAATATGCGGCTCCTGCTAGGAGCCGACTCTGGGGGGAAATGGTAGGTGCTCAGCACCCATCGGCAGCCCTATCAGCACTTCCTTCCTCCCCCAGCACCTTCTGCCTGCCGGCAGCTTCCCCAATCAGTGCCTCCTCCTCTTTGCCCCGTGCCTCCCTCCCACCACGATCAGCTGTTTCACGGCATTGAGGAGGCTCGGGGGAGGAGGAAGAGAGAGAGAGAGAGAGAGAGAGAGGACATGGTGAGCAGCCTCACCCCTCCCTCCCCCAGCGCCGCCTCCTCCCTCCCCATGCCTCCTGCCTGCCGCGATCAGCTGTTTTGTGACTCTCAGGAGGCTCATGGGGGGGGGAGGTGGAGGAGCAAGGACAAAGCTCATTCAGGGGCAGGGGCAGGAAGAGGCGAGGCGGAGGTGTGGGTGGGGACTTCGGGAAAGGGGTGGAGTGCGGGGTAGGCCCTGGGACAGAGACAGGGGTCCAGCATCCCCTGGCCGGCACCAATGTCTCCTTGAATAAAACACACGGTGACTATCTGGTGTGGAAATTTTTAATCAAAGTTTTTCTTACACCATCTAACAATGGAAGGCAAGTGCAAACAGAAAAGAAAATACACAGATGAAAATCAAGGCTTCCCACAGGAGTGGGAGAATAAGTACTTTTTCATTGAACATAATGGTAAGCCCATGTGTCTTCTTTGCCAGACATGTAACTCTCACTTCAAATCTTCAAACTTGCAGTATTATTTTGCTTTGAGCCATGCACATATGGATCAAGAATTCCCACAAGATTCTGAACTCCGCGCTTTAAAACTGAAAACTTTGAAAAAACAAGCAGATGTAGAAGCCAGGTTCTTCACCAGATTTGCCAACCGATCGCAGATGGTAACGTTAGCCTCCTATTATGTGGCCTGGCACATAGTCCGTCTGAAAAAGTCCTAATCTGAAGGAGAGTTTATGTGCCTCACTGATGCGGTTTCAATTCTGTCACCAGAAAATGAGACTCTACAGACAAAAATTTCTGGCCTCCAGCTTTCACACCACACAATAGAACACAGAATCTCTGACCTGAACAGTGACATTGAATCACAACTGCACTTGCAACTTCAGCAGTGTGAGTATTTGAGCATCACTTTGGATGAGTTGTGCCATGCCATGTAGCTCACGAAAGCTTATGCTCAGATAAATTGGTTAGTCTCTGAGGTGCCACAAGTACTCCTTTTCTTTTTGCGAATACAGACTAACATGGCTGCTACTCTGAAGCACTCTTTGGAATACCTCTTGCCATCAATCAGTGGCAAATTCTCCAGCTCCTCATGCCTAATCCAGGGATTACATGGTCTAGGATTGTGGCCAGCCCCGGTTCAGAGCCATAAGTGAGTGTGTGTTTGATGGTTCTTTTTGTTCTCCCTCCCTATTTCTTGCAAGCCCATGCAGGGCTACTCAAAATATACCAGTATAAAATTTATCACTTTACAGGCCATGGATGTATTCCTATCAAGATTTTAGCATGCCCTATTAACTCTGCTTCTTGCTGGTTCTCCTCTTCCTTCAATGTCACTCTGAGTTTTGGTCTTCTGCTCCTCCTTCAAGCTCCAGGATTGAGACCTCAAAAACCCACTGAGATGTCAAGGGTCAAGCTCAGGCAAGCATGAAATGAAAGTATTTTTTGCTGGGCTACATGCACCCCAGGCCGTATGCTGTTCACTCAAGCTTAAACAGTTGTTGAATAATTTAATGGGTACCTTCCATATCAAATGGTGAATTCTAAAAAAAAAAAAAAAAAAGGCTTTTCTTTGTTTTATTAGCATTCTGTACTGCAGTGAGACATCTCTACATAAAACTTAATCTAGAAAGTCTACTGACTGCTGATCTCTTCAGAGTAATCTATTCTCTTTAAAGTACCTAAATCATAATGACAAAGCAATGAACCGTATCACTCAAAGATAATCCAACACCATCTACATTGCTTGGTGGGGACCGGAACATGTTTACATGCTTCCTTCTCACTAAACCAAACAGCAGATTAGAACTTTTGCTGTCTACATATCTGTTTACACACAAACTTAACACATGAAATTTACCACCTATTGGTGATGCAGGTCCCAGTTCTCCAGGTCAATTAACAGTAATGTGTATGAGTTTCAGTGGCCTGAATTTTGCAAAATACTTTAAAATTCTTTTATATTTAAGGTAGAAAAATGACATTTATTCCAGTGTTCCGCATTGTTGACATACCTCACCACTCATAAAATAGTAAACTGTGGCATTTGGTCCTATTTATCCCACGTAGATTTCTACTTCTGTATGAAGAAAACAGCAGCTGCTGTGACCACTGCAAGCACAGGCAGCCTTCTGACTTCCTAGTTTTGTCAAGCCAAGTTAAATATGAATCTGTAAAGATCGTATCAGTGCTCCCGTTGCAAATGAATTGTTACTCTGTTTTGCATCCGTGCTACAGAAATAGGAGCAGGTTGAGTTTCTATTCAAGATTTATCATATCTAGCATTAAAATTGAAAAGAAAACGTCTCCTTGTCTGCGTAGGGGAATCCCACTAATGCAACCAAAGTATACAGCAGAGGGCTCTGATAAGTTGTTCCTTAATATGACTGACTACAAGAGACACTATTTTAAATCATCCTTTGGGAAATAATTTCATTTGTATTAAAAAAGAGAGCCTTGAATAATTGCTCAATATTTTACAGTTTGGATGATCACAGCAAACCTAAAAAAAATGTATTAATTTCTCTTATTTTCCTATTGAAAATTACTAGCGATTTAATAGTTGCAGAGTCCAGTTTTACCATCAGTTCCAGTCATGTAAATTAGTTCAGCGGGTTCAGTTCCATGGGGGAAAATGTCAATGGGGATTGCTCTATGGAAGATCAAATTGGACCCCAATGATTTACTATTGTGTGGAGTATAATATGGATAGTACGCTACAAGATGGCATTAACAAAAAGATACCACTGGGTTTTGACCCACTTTCTATTACATGAAGCTAGTCTCTCTTCTCTCCTCTGAATCTGCAAATATGAGGTTTATGGAAAAAGACAAATATCATAAGTATCCCAAGAAAGCTATTTTTTAAAATGTCACTATGTTTAATAAGGTAAGTAATACGATGCCTGAGCAAGTGGCATGTGACCCATTTTGCCTTAATGGACTAACAGCCTTTTAAAAATGTAACAGCTATTATTAGTGGAATTACTCCAGAAGTTTTAAGTTGTTGTGACAGGTTTCATTCTGTGTTCTATCATTTGTATGAATTCAGATACCCCAGTGTATAGGTGCTTAGATTCTATGGGGATAAATGAAAATATAAGAACTAAGAAGATTGGATAGATAGCTGAATCTGAACTTTGAACTTCAGTGAAACCATGTGTTTACCTTCCTTGATATCTGAATAAATCAAATACATAAATAAATGAATCAATGAAGAAATAATAAATAAATAAATAAATCATGCCAGATGTGGCTGATTTTTGACTGTGTGTCATGTGAAATAGCTTGGAGGATATAGAGCAGAACCCAGTTTACCTAATTGGGACCGGTCAGATCGGATAATCAAAAAATTGGATAATCTGGAGAATGGTAAAGTGCCATTTGACAGCCACAGGAGAGATCACCCACTTCTGGATTTGCATGCACTGGTTGTTCGAGTAATACAGAGAGCTGGATAATGGAGGGTCGAAGAAATAGGGTTCTACTGTATATATTCCTACAGCCTCACAAAGGTGACGTGAGTTCCAGTAATTAATGGATGTTTCTCTAGCGCTTTAAGATTTTTGAATGAAAGATTCAAAACGTGTGAAATATTACTATTGCTCATTATCATTCAAGAGGATGTCTCAGATGCTCACTAAAGATAATGTAACTGTGATGTGTTTGAGAGAAAGTCTAACTACATCAATTATTTACATTTAAATGGAAAAAAACAAAACAAAAATGTGGTAGGAGTGAATATGTTAGGCTATATTTCTTATTGTTCTATAACCAGTTCTAAACAGATATCTTACTGAGGATGACTTGCAGTGTGTATTATGTCTGTTTGCTGAAGAAGTATATTTCGGTAGCAGGAAAACTACACAAACAAAAATGTTGCAAGAATGCATATATTCACCTTAATATTCCACTGCTGTAGAATATTTATTCTATTTCTCATCATTCGACTGGTTATTTTCTCTCTGGCCCATTCAGAACACACTTTTTGTCTTCCTCACTATCTGGAGATCATTTCGCATTGAAAATTGAAAACAAGACATGCTGTCAAACAAGGAGGGCACACCTAGTGGGATCCCTCAGGGTTCAATCCTGGGTCCGGTACTTTATTTTCATTAATGACTTGAGAAATGCCTGGGGAGAGCATGCTTACAACATTTGTTGATGACACCAAGCTGGGAGGGATTGCAAATGCTTTAGAGGACAGGATTAAAATTAAAAACGACCTTGACAAATTAGAGTTTTGGTCTGAAGTCAACAAGGTGAAATTCAATAAAGACAAGTGCAGTACTTCAGAAAAGGACTGCACTTAGGAAGCAAAAAAAATCAAATGCACAACTACAAAATGGGGAACAAATGGCTAGGTGGTACGACTGCTGAAAAGAATCTGGGGTTAGACTCATAGACTTTAAGGTCAGAAGGGATCATCATGATCATCTAGTCTGACCTCCTGCAATTGTAGGCCACAGAATCTGGCCCACCCACTCCTGTAATAGGCCCTAAACCTCTGGCTGAGTTACTGAAGGCCTCAAATCATGGTTTAAAGACTTCAAGTAATAGAGAATCTGCCATTTCCACTAGTTTAAACCTGCAGGTGACCCATGCCCCATGCTGCAGAGGAAGGCAAAAACCCCCTAGGGTTTCTGCCAATCTGACCCAGGGGAAAATTTCTTCCGAACCCCAAATATAGTGATCAGTTAGACCCTGAACATGTGGGTACCACCAACCAGCCAGAAATCTGGGAAATAATTATTTGTAGTAATTCAGAGCCCTCCCCATCTACTATCCCACCGCTGGCTGTTGGGAGACATTTGTTGTGAGCAATCACAGATTGCAATGTGCCATCCCTCCACAAATTTATCAAGCTCAGTCTTTAAGCCAATCAGTTTTTTATCCCCACTACTCCCCTTGGAAGGCTATTCCAGAACTTTACTCCTCTGATGGTTAGAAACGTTTGCTAATTTCAAGCTTTAACTTGATGACCAGTTTATATCCATTTGTTCTTGTGTTCACATTGGCACTTAAATTAAATAACTCTTCCCCCTTCCTGGTTTTTATCCCTCTTGATGTATTTATAGAGAGCAATCATAAGTCCCCTTAGCCTTCTTTTTATTAAGATAAACAAGCCAAATAAGCCAAATCTTCTCTCAGATGGCAGGTTTTCTATTCCTTGGATCATCCTAGCAGCCCTTCTCTTCACCAGTTCTAGTTTGAATTAATCCTTCTTAAACATGGGAGACCAGAACTGCACTCAGTATTCCAGATGAAGTCTCACCAGTGCCTGGTATAATGGTACTAACACTTCCCTGTCTCTAATGGAAGATTCGCCTGATGCATTGTAGGACTGCATTAGCCTTTTTCATGGCCACATCACATTGGTGACTCAGTCATCCTGTGATCAACCAATACACCCAGGTCTTTTCCCTCCTCTGTCACTTCCAACTGATACAGCCCCAACTTATAACAACAATTCTTATTGTTAGTCCCTGAATGCATAACTTTGGAATACTAAATTTCATCCCATTTCTATTACTCCAGTTTACAAGGTCATCCAGATCTTGTAAGATATTGTGATCCTCCTCTGTACTGGCAACACCTCCCAACTTTGTGTAATCTGCAGATTTTATTAGCACACTCCCACTTTTTGTGCCAAGGTCAGTAATAAAAAATGTTAAATTAAAATTGGTCCCTGAGAAACTCCACTAGTAACCTCCCTCCAGCTGGACAGTTCAGCCCGATGAGTTCCTTATCCACCTTTCAATTCTCATATTAATCTGCATTTTCTCCAATTTAACTAATTTTCTATGTGGACCTGGAATGAATGCCTTACTGAAATCCAAATAGATTAGATTTACTGCATTTCCTTTGTCTAAAAAATCAGTTATCTTCTCAAAGAAGGAGATCAGGTTGGTCTGGCATGATCTACCTTTTATAAAACCATGTTATATTTTATTACAATTACAGTTAACCTCTATGTCCTTAAAGACTTTCTCTTTCCAAATTTGTTCCAAGACCTTGCATACAACTGAGGCCAAACTAACAGGCCTGTAGTTTCCCAGATCACATTTGTTTCCTTTCTTAAATATATGAACTGTAGTAGCAATTCTCCAGTCATATGGTTCAACCCCCAAGTTTACCGATTCATTAAAGATCCTTGCTATTGTGCTTTCAATTTCATGTGCCAGTTCCTTTAATATTCTTGAATGGAGATTATCCAGGGCCCCGTTTTAGTTCCATAAAGCTGTTTGAGTTTGACTTCAGCCTAGTTTGTGGTGATTTCTACCTCCATATCCTCATTCCTATTAGCCTGCCACTACCCCAACCTCTTCATTACCTCCATTTTTAATGAGGCAAAAGTACCTATTTAAGTGTTGGGCCATGCCTAGATTATCTTTAATCCTCAGTGTTTAGCGCTTCCATTTCTTTCCTTGTTTTCTTATTTATATGGCTATCAAACCTTTTACTATTAGTTTTCATTCCCTTTGCAAAGTCCAACTCTGCTTGGCTTTTAGCTGTTCTCACTTTATCCCTACACTTTCTGATCTGCAAGAGGTAGCATTCCTTGCTGATCCATCCCATCTTCCATTCCTTGTAGGCTTTCTTTTTCTTAATCACTTGTTCCAGATGCTTGCTCAACCAGCTTGGTCTGCAACCTTTCCCTCTGATTTTTTGCTATTTTGCTAGTGTGGACCACAAATTGAATATGAATCAACAACATGATGCAGTTGTGATAAAGGCTAATATAATTCTGGGGTGTGTTATTAACAGGCGTGTCATATGTAAAACGTGGGAGGTAATTGTCCTGTTCTCAGCACTGGTGAGGTCTCAGCTGCAGTAATGTGTCCAGTTCTGGGTGTCACACTTTAGGAAAGATGTGGATAAATTGGAGAAAGTCTAGAGGAGAGCAACATAAAAGGTTTAGAAAACCTGAACAACGTTAAAAAACAACTGGGCATGTTTAGTTTTGAGAAAAGAAGACTTGGGGGACTGGATAGCAGTCTTCAAATATAAGGGTTGTGAAAAGAAATTGTTCTCCATGTCCACTGAAGATAGGACAAAAATTAGTGAGATTAATCTGCAGCAAGAGAGATTTAGGTTAGATATTAGGAAAGACTTTCTAACTATAAGGGTAGTTAAGTTCTGGAACAGGACCCCAAGGAAGGTTGAAAAAATCCCTGTCACTGGAGGTATTTCGGAACAAAAGTTGGACAAACACCTGTCAGGGATAGTCTAGGTTTACTTGGTCCTGCCTTAATGCAGGGGACTGAACTTGATGATTTCTCAAGGTCCTTTCCAGCCCTACCTTTTTATGATTCTAAGATACACAGTGTGCATATTCTCTCTGAGTCTCACAAAAAGACAAGTGGAGAATGATGGGAAGCCAAATTCTTCATTCTCACAGTGGTAACACAGGGAAGGAGAAAAACACTTAAAATATAATATATTTTAGACATGGTTGTGTAAGAAGATATCTATATATTTACTTATATCACATCTAAGCACAAAGCTACCGTACAATCCCTATTACCCAACCTCTGCTTAACTGAAATGTTAGGATTAGGACAATTGCAGGTCTTTTACATCCCACCAGCAGCAATGTGCACAAAATATTGCAACTCTACTTAGTCAAAGCTCTGTTTCCCAAAAAAGTGTGGGTTTTTTGTTTTTGTTTTTAAGTTTGAGACCTTGAGGCAAATCCAATTTGTATTGTAACTGTGCATTGTTTTATGCAATATGCAAGTACAATTTTGCATAAAGCTATACTGATGTCCCATTTAATTTATGAAGTGATGCCAGATTACAATCTTGTCTGTCTACCTGTTTGTCAGAGAGGCATATCCAGCCACCACTACTACCTTACAATGCATTTTATACACCATGCATTTAAGAGAATCGTCCTCATTGGAAAAATAACAACCATCTCCTGTTTTACCAACAGAGGCAAATTCTGCCTTTGAAACATTTCTGCAGCTCCCATTTGTTTCACCACTGAAGGTGTACCACTACTACTCTACCTTGCCATTCAAAGGCAATTATATAATCTGTGTCTATTAATGCCCAAATAGTGCTATTTAGAATTCCAGACAAAAACTCAGCGGAAGCAAATTTCACACAGCCCTAAATCCAGTTTTCAGCAATCTACACTATCTGGCTTATTAACATAAAATCAAACTACAAGACACTCCTTTACAAATGAAACAGAGTAGTTATTTATGAATAAATCAGTCATCTTAACTCATGAAACATACACAGAAAATTCCATTCGTGGTGAGTAATGAGATCATAACCATAAAAACTTTATATTACACTACATTTTATTTACATGTCATGCAGCATGGTGCTTAGAAAAGGGCTATATGTTTTAACTAATTATGGTAACCAAAAGAAAATTAAGACTTGTTTGGAGATAAGGGGACAAGCATGAGAAAGGCAGGATTAGTGAGACTTGTTCAACTTGGCTATTTTAACAGAAAGCCCTTTACAAACTGAGGTCTATTTATAGCTATCTCTTCTTTAAACAGATGCCCTCATTTCTTTTTATAACTTTTAACATGCTGTTTGTTTTAAATAGATGTCACTTACCTCTACATTAGAACATCTGGGTCACTTAACATACCTGGCAACAGACTCAGAAAATATCACTTGTAATGTGAAATGGAAATTTGATCATCTCATCAATATATACTAAAGTAACCATATGCTGTAACAATACATAATGTATGTTCACACACACACTTTCAAAGGTTCTAAAGTAAACTAATGCTCTTCAAACTCTGTCTTTATTTTATTCTTTTACAGATGTTGAGGAAATATAATATTAGTCAAAGCTTTAACGTGAACAACTGGAATAGGTTTTCACAGTTTCCTTTGTGTTCCACTTTGCATCTTTCCCTTTTCTTGTCTGACATTCTCAGCCAGATGGCTCTCAGTGATGAGACAAGATACAAGGTGATTTCACTTGGGTGTGAATTAAACTAAACCAAATTAAAGGCACTTTAATTCTGAATTAGAGTGTCTACACAGTGGTTTAATGTGGTTTTCATATATTTAAAGCCAGAAGGGACCATTGTGATCATCTAGCCTGACCTCTTGTACAACACACACCATGGAACTTCCCCAAAATAATTCCTAGAGAAGCCCCCAAAATAATTAATGAATCCATTTTTAATTACACCTTTAGCTAATTCGGATTAACTTTCCTGATTGTCTCCATGTAGACAAACCCTCAGACTCCCACAGACACTCCAAAAATGTGACCACAAGTGCAATCTGTATTATTCTTTATTATTTGTACTATGAGTGTCTAGAGTGTCTAGGAGCCCTAGTAATAGACCAGGACCCCATTGTGCTAAGCACTGTACAAAAACAGAGCAAAAAGAAAATCTATAGCCCTCTTATTTTTAAGCAGGACATTCAGGAACACTCATAGGGAGTATGAGCAACTTACTCTGTATTTACAGTTATTGAGGCAGACATATTCACTTTAAGGAATGCCTATCAGCTGACCTATAACAAAATTTGAATGAACTATACCAAGTAAATTATTCCTAATAAATAGGGCCCTACCAAATTCAGGGTCCATTTTGGTCAATTTCATGGTCATAGGATTTAAAAATAGTAAATTTCATTATTTCATCTATTTAAATCTGAAATTTCAGGATATTGTACTTGTAGGGGTCCTGACCCAAATCGGAGTTGTGGGGGGAGGGTGTCACAAGGTTATTGTAGGGGAGGTTGTGGTACTGCTGACCTTACTTCTGCGCTGCTGCTGGTGGTAGCACTGCCTTCGGAACTGGGCAGCTGAAGGGCAGCAGCTGATGGCCAGGAGCCCAGCTCTTAAGGCAGAGCTGCCGCCAGCAGCAGCGCAGAAGTAAGGGTGGCATGGTGTGGTATGGCCACCCTTACACTTCTGTGCTGCTGCCTGAAGAACTGGGCCTCAGTCAGCAGCCGCCACTCTCTGGCCGCCCAGCAATGAAGGCAGAAGCGCAGAAGTAAGAATGACATACCATAGGGTAAAAGCACACAAAAGACCAGATTTCACGAGGGGGAGACCAGATTTCATGGTATGTAATGCCTTTTTCGTGACCGTGAATTTGATAGGACCCTACTAATAAATGGTAGGATTAATTAACGTCTGGAATACAAAAATAAGGTTTTAAATATACAACTGAAAAATTAATAATGTTTCATGAAAAACTGTCTCGTGTTAGCCTAGGCCTAGAATCTTGGGGACAAACAAACAAACAAAACTGTTACAAAAAAAGTAGAGAAGAAATCACGAAGACATAAGCACATTCCTTTTGATCAATGTTCATCCGATCTACACAGCCAGAGTATGTCAACATGTTAGCTGGAGGAACACTGACCTTAGAGTCTGGTGTTCTATTTTTTTAAATTTTTTTTTGAAGTGCAAAATCATTTTTAGTGTCTAATACTAACTGCATGAAACAATACTGTCTGCAGATAAATTAAACACTGTCTTTCCAGGACAGTTCTTTACGGGTAAGAGATAGAGGAATTAATGGAATGGTAACTCACTGCAAAGGGTCTGTTTTAGAGAAGACATACATAAACATTGGCGCTTTGATCAAGAGTGTCCTTCAGTTATTTCCTTCTATTCTCTCCCAATTGTCATAACAATATACACAATTATAGAATAGACATTTGCTCTTAATATTGACTATTGAGTTGAAATACATCTGGCAAGTCTTTGAGACTTACATTTCCTAAGGAACATATTATCTACCTGAGATTCAGTCCTAGTTTGTCTAACAATTCTTTATATTATAAAAGCTTCCTAGGAATTAACTCGTCTGAAAATTTGTTAAAACACAGATGTCATTGATAACACGACAGAAAAGTTGTGAACAATATGCCAAAGAATCTTCCCTTAGTATCTGGGAAGTCTCTATAATTTATAACAAGCAGTTTGTTGTGGAGAAGCAATATGTTCCAAGTCACTTGTGCCACTATGTCATTGCTATGTCACTGCTCCATGCCTATTTCCCTTCTCACACATTTGCTTCTCTATTTAGATAGGAAGATCTCTGGTTGTGTCTACCCTGCCATTAAAATCATACTAGCTGGGTTTGCCAACCCTCCAGGACTGTCCTGGAGAGAGGTGAAAGTAAGCCACTCCAGTCTGGTGTACATGTAAGAAAGTGGCCACCGATACACAGCTGACCATACGGGCAGGGCTGCTATTGGGGATGGGGGGCACAAGGGGCAGCTGCCCTGGGTCCCAGCAATTTAAAAGGGCCTGGGGCTCCCGTCAGTGGCTGGAGCCCCTGGCTCTTTAAATCGCCACTGGAGCCCAGAGCTCCCGGCCACCGCTGCCGCTATCCCGGGGCTCCAGTGGCGATTTAAAGGGCCTGTGGGTCTCAGCCGCTGTTGCCGCTACTGCTACCACACCAGTGGTCAGTGCCCTGGGCCCTTTAAATCACCGCCGGAGCCCTGGGTGGTGCAGGCCAGGCAGCGCTGAAGGGCTGGCTGAGGAGGCCTGGTCCCAGCCCCGCCTCTTCCACCCCTTCCGGGGTCCTAGAGCCCCCCACCACCACCTTGCCCAGGACACCGGCCACCCTGCATACCAGTAAGTCTGTTAAGTTACTTTCACCCCTGTCCTGGAGTCTCCAAGAACAGGTCCAACCAAAACTGGCAACCCTTGTGCTAGCTGACTTAGGCTTGCAGGGCTCAGGCTAAAGGGCTGTTTAATTGCAGTGTAGATGTTCGGGCTTGGACTGGAGCCCAGGCTCTCACACCCTATGAGGTGGGAGGGTCCCAGACCCCACCAGTTGTAACTTAGGGAAGAATCAGGTTTAACTGTTTACTGTTTCACCATTCTTCCTAACCTCTCAGTGGAACATGGGTAGAAAAGGAATATGGACCAATTAATATGGGCCATTACTAAGTATAATAATTTGTCTCCCGACGGCCTCAAAGCACTTTTCAAACATTAAGTAAATAAGTCTCAACACACACATAAAGTAAATATATTATTTTAGTGAATGAACAGACACATAGGTTACCCAAGGTCACAGAAATCAGTTGTACAATCCCAAATATGTCCCAGGAAATGTAATTCCGAGTCCCCTGCTGTAACCCTTAAATCACACCATTTTTCTGTAATGGCACTACCTGCAAAAGCCCTCTCATTTCATTTTCTACACACTGCCATTCCCCTCTCACCCCTCTTCCTACTCCCCAGTCACTAGAAAAGAGACATTAATCCACTTCTGATATGAACGCCTCTCTCCCTGACATACTGATGTTCATATAGATGCACCTCTTCTTAGCTTTTCCTCCTCTTGGGTAAAGCTGAAGGTGTCTTTAGGTTGAACTAAAGGGTAAACACAAAAGCAGAAAGAAATAAGAAAGATGAAAGAGAACAAGATAAGAAGCAGAGAGCGGTGCTACAATTCTCCTCAGCGGTTTATGCTGTGTTGTGACAAATCAGGCTAGCATGGATTCTGTCATAAACTAGCAAAAAGACAGTACAACTTCCAAAGGTCATTTCTGTTTTTAAAAACCTGCATTAAAACAAGATGTTGCCCTTAATTTCTTTTTTATCTGTTAACTAAAGAGAGAAAGACAGACAGAGATGCCACCTGTGGCTTCAGAGCCCAAGCTCCAACCTGAGCCACAACTTAAAAGTGATGTGTATACAGCTATTTTTAGAGTGCGAGCACAAGGCCCACTAGCCCAAGTCTGTCAACCGGGCTGGAAGGCTCACTCCCCAGACTCCAAAATGCTGTGTAGACCATACCCTATATGTCGGCATCAGGATAGGCGTCCCAAATATGACTCTATTTATTCTCACAAGATGCCTGTGAAATAAGGAAGAATTATTCCAGTTTTATAGATGGGTAAACTGAGGGGAAGGCACAGAGGAAATCACTGGAATTTAATCCAGAACATTTGAATCCCAAATCCAGTGCCTTAATCAGAAGACCATTCTTCTTCTCTCATTGCCAGACCATTGAACTAGTAATCCTCCATCTGAACTGAGACAAGTGTATACTGAAACCCTCTTCTTTATACGTTGATTTTCTAAGTTGTTAGCCCCCCTTCCCCACCTTTTTCTATCTTCACCCACTAAACTATCAGTCTCAGAAAATTCACTGAACAACAATTATGTAATTTAGCATCCAAACCTTGTTGACGTGATCCAACTGCATTCTCTCAGATATAGTGAACTCTTAAAAATCAGACAGACTACTTAACTAGAATTCAACAGAGTATGATTTTCAAAAAAGGATGTACGGTTGTGATGTGTGAGTCATTACCATGGAGTGACCTGAAACAACAGTGGTATTATTATTATTAGGGCTGTCAAGCGATTAAAAAAATTAATTGTGATTAATCACGCAATAATAGAATACCACTTATTTAAATATTTTGATGTATTCTACATTTTCAAATATATTGATTTCAATTACAACACAGAATGCAAAGTGTACAGAGCTCACTTTATATTTATTTTGATTACAAGTATTTACACTATAAAAATGTATTTTTCAATTCACCTAATATAAGCACTGTAGTGCAATCTCTTTATCATGAAAGTTGAACTTACAAATTTAGAATTATGTATAAAAAACTGCATTCAAAATAAAACAATGTAAAATTTTAGAGACTGAAAGTTCACTCAGTCCTACATCTTGTTCAGCCAATCACTCAGACAAACAAGTTTGTTTACATTTGCACAAGATAATGCTGCCCGCTTCTTGTTTACAATATCACCTGAAAGTGAGAATAGACATTCTCATGGCACTATTGTGGCCAGTGTTGCAAGATATTTAGTGCCAGATGTGCTAAAGATTCATATGTCCCTTCATGCTTCAACCACCATTCCATGGGACATGCATCCATGCCAATTATGGTTTCTGCTCGATAACAATCCAAAGCAGTGCGGATCGATACATGTTCATTTTCATTATCTGAGTCAGATGCTACCAGCAGAAGGTTGGTTTTCTTTTTTGGTGATTCGGTTCTGTAGTTTCTGCATAGGAGTGTTGCTCTTTTAAGACTTCTGAAAACATGTTCCACACCTCATCCCTCTCAGATTTTGGAAGGCACTTCAGATTCGTAAACCTTGGGTCGAGTGCTTTAGCTATCTTTAGAAATCTCACAGTGGTACCTTCTTTGCGTTTTGTCAAATCTGCAGTGAAAGTGTTCTTAAAATGATCAACATGTGCTGGGTCATCATCTGAGACTGCTATAACATGAAATATATGGTAGAATGCAGGTAAAACAGAGAGGGGGCGTACAATTCTCCTGAAAGGAGTTCAGTCACAAATTTAATTAACACATTATTTTTAATGAGCATCATCAGCATGTCTCTGGAATGGTGGCCAAAGCATGAAGGGGCATATGAATGTTTATCATATCTGGCACGTAAATACCTTCCAATGCCGGCTACAAAATGCCATGCAAATGGCTGTTCTCATTTTCTCGTGACATTTTAATTAAGAAGAGGGCAGCATTATCTCCTGTAAATGTAAACTAACTTGTTTGTCTTCGCAATTGGCTGAACAAGATGTAGGACTGAGTGGACTTGTAGGCTCTGACGTTTTAAACTGTTTTGTTTTTGAATGCAGTTATGTAATAAAAAAAACCCTACATTTGTAAGTTGCACTTTCACAACAAAGATTGCACTACAGTACTTGTATGAGGTAAATTGAAAAATACTATTTCTTTTGTTTATCATTTTTACAGTGCAAATATTTGTAATAAAAAATAATGTACACTTTGTATTCTGTGTTTGTAATTGAAATCAATATATATGAAAATGTGGAAAAAATTCCAAAATATTAAATTAATTTCAATTGGTATTCTATTGTTTAACAGTGTGATTAAAACTGTGATTAAATGCGATTAATTTTTTGAGTTAATTGTGTGAGTTAACTGTGATTAATTGACAGCCCTAATTATTATGTAAACAGTCTCTGGTATGGAAATTAACACAAATAAAAACTAAACACTAAATTCCCAAATTATCATCAGCTGCTTTTGGCAGTTAAGATTAATCATTTCTTACAACCACTTAAAACATTTTTCTCCTGTTCTCAAATACACATCTAATAGATCAAAGATGTGACATGAATGCATTGGAGATCCAAATGCCTGTACCTAATTTCCTTTTCAAAATATACATTTCGATTATTCAATCTATATCGCCACTGAGCCATTGCTACACTTTGGCACAGCTAGTTGCTTATACTGGGATGCCTGTTTAATAGTCTCAACCAATCTACGAGAGGTTGGTAACCTAATACACATATGGATAAGCAGAGGCTTCGTCTATCTTTCAGATCTTCCCTTCAGAAGTTGATTTTTGTGATGAATAGTAATCTCCCACTCTCCCCAAAACAGAAGAAAAATGAACTTAAAGGTTTTGAGAGCTGCAAGATGTACAAGAGCAAAGAGAATAGTGGAGTCTCTGTCTGTTTTTGAGTTCTCACAGCAACTAAGTTGAATCTGCAGTCTCAATGTCATAGTATTTTACATTAACTATACGTGTTCAGTCATGCTATATGATCTCAGCACAGTCCAACAGTTTTGTTTTGTGTGCATGGGCTAAGCTGTGCAGAAGCCTAAATCAAGGTTTAACAGCATCAGTCAAAAATTACCCTAACCATGATCTTCTTGTCACCTCTTACTCACGCTACCCAGCTGCGACAGCAGAGTACTTCACTAGCGTAATTGTTAAACATACAGATGCCCACAACAATGCAGAGAACGTAGACAAGCAAATTAAATTTCACTCACATTAACTTTAGCTAGTCCTCAGCTATAGCCACATTCCTGCTAACCACAAAACATGCTTTCTGTCCTTCATGAGGCTGGAAAATATCGTTTCAGGTCTTAGGGAAAAAATGCATCAATGTGATTTTATTTTGATACTCCCATTCTGTGTAAATGAGATTTTTTGTGTAGGGAGCTGGGTGTATGGGGGAGTGGTAGGTCTCATTTCACTGGGAGACAAGGAGCAGTACAAGTCAAGGAAATAACAGTAAGATCTACTACAATATGTTAAACTGAGTTTTCAGGCCCTGTGGCATAAACAGTCTGAAGATGTTGCAAATTGACATTCTACATTCTGTAGGCTAATTATGAGTGACTGCACTAGTAATCCTCCATGAACTGTTCACCTTCTCATTGACAACAGTGCTATGACATAACCTGGCTTTAATAATGGACTGTTGTATCCCACATTGTAGTTTAATGAATTCTGATCTGACACTAAAATAGCTTGCCCCATATTAGTGTATTAGTGGTGGCCTGTGGCCTTTAAAAAATAAGGGAATTACACAAGGCTCATAGAACAATAGAATGAGTTTAAGTCTCTTTTGTAAATCACAATCATCAAATAAAAGAGATACATTAATCTACAATATGTACTAGAAATAGTCCCTGCCCCCCATCCCTACTATGTGGGATAATTGACTCAACAGGTCAAATATTCAATAAATGTAGTTGTGCCCACTAGAATATATGTGCATTTTAAAAAGTTCACTGCATGTGTAAAGGGGTATTTGTAATTGCAAGTGCCTTCTGTGTGCAAAGTTGCCCTCCTGTAGCTATGCAAATGTGTGTTTTGTTCATCCCAATGCATGCTATCACCATGTACATATACATTTTGTGAGTACAACATAGGCACCTTAAAAAAAAAAGTTTAGCTCAAAAATCATCCCGATAAGGGAAAATATATGAGTTGAATGCTGATCTCTGTTTCCCAGGAGATTTCAGTAAAGTTACTGCATCATAAAGCCCAAGTGTCTGATCTGGAGATTTATGAAAGGCTGCACATTTTATCCTCAATCAAATAAAGCTGACCGACAGATTTTTTTTTAACCTGACTACCATGGACAGCTACACTTAGCCACCCTCAGATAGTCAAACTGTTCCTTCCCTGTAAATAGGAAAGACTGAAAAAAAAGGTGTCTGATTATTTTTTGCTTCAAGTAAAGTGGCCTTTTTCTTGGGGGCAAAATTTAAACTAATCACCAGAAGCAGGTTATCCTCCATCAGATAAAACCTCAAGTCATCCCATCAGTAGAGATTCTAGGTTTGGAATACAGATAGTCCTCATGCATTGTACACTTTGTCTTGAATTACTTAGTCATTTTTATATGTCATTCTATAAAATAGCTTGAGATTCCTACATCTCCCACTGGGTTTTGCTTGAATAATAATGTATATCTTCCCTTCACAACTACATACAGCACTTAACATTTCTAACATCTTCTAATGTCTCTCATATTTTCAAAGGAAGTGAAAAAATATGTGGGACAGGGGAATCTGAGATAAAAAGCTAACAGCCTATTTGCATTCTCTGTCCTGTGTTACAGACCATGTGTTGTTTAACTACATGAGCAAAGAGCCAAAGCAATTGGGTGAGAAGACCATGTTCAGCTCATAGTTGCATGAACACAAGATACATTTCAGAGGCCCAGTTACTTCACCTGTCTCTTCACTGAAAACAACAGGCATGTCTATTTCAATTCTGTTGTCTTCAAGTTTACATTAAATAACTGCTCAGGGTAGGGTGAATGCATTTGTTTGCCAGAATACTGCAGAGATCTTCTCTGGTTTCCCTAGCAGGTGTCTTTCTGAAGTGTTTATTTTAAACAGAATACAATTAAAGGAGACCAGAAAGAGCAATGTTGACAACTAACATAGCAAGCTGCTACTCAAATGACAACTGAGTACAAGGCCTATCTTGAATACCTCAGATCTTTGTTGTGGTAGCATAATTTCTGGTAGTTATCCAACCTTCATTAGTAAAGGTTTCTGAAAAACTTGAATTTCTCCTAAATTCAGTCTTGGTTGAAAATGTAATGCACTGTTCTAGGCCACCGGATCTCCTAGAGGAGATGATTTTGCAACTGTAACAGAATATCCACTATGATAGGCAAAGAGCCAAGATATAATTGGTGATACATAACACAAATTACAAGCAATGTAAATAGAAAATATGTTTCAAGGAAAGACCCTATTCCATTCTAGAAGCATTTTTATGTCATTATATAACGGGCAAAAAAATTAATGCTACTATACACAGAATAATTCCTGATCAACCATTTTAATTTGATGAGTGCTATGTATTAGATTATGTTGTATTCTAAATTACCTCACCAATTATCTCATTTCATTCATCATATTAAAAATCTCAAACATATATTGTAATTTTAAATTAAAAGTACCAAACAGCTGATATTTTATGCACAGTATGTTATATTATATTATACAATTGACATTTTTAATGGGAACTGCGCTTCCCGCAGCTGCAATGGGCTGGGAACGGCGAACCATGGCCATTGAGAGCTGTGCGCGGCTGTGCTTGCAGACAGTCAATGTAAACACTATCTTGTGGCCCGACAGCGGATTACCCTGATGGTCTGAATTCGGCCTGCAGGACGTAGGTTGCCAACCACAGTGTTACACATGCAGGTGGGCTATATAACCTAAGACTTCTTCAAACCCTAATTTTTACTATTTCATGAAAATCCCTACTGAGTCAGCAGGAAAGCAAAACAGTTCTGACACAAGCTGCTGAAATGTAAGGTAGTGCTCTGAGCAAGATCAGCTCATACTTATTCAGAATGGTAATTTTGTGCACATGTCTGAGGCAAGCCTGAGGCCTAACCAGTAAGACTTCCAAAGAGAAAGGAGAATGGGCTGCATGATGTGAGCCTCACTGCAACACTTTCAAGTGCTGTGTTTCAAAAATGAATGCAGGAGATTGCATGGGAGGGAGGACACGGAGCCAGAAGTATTAATTAACACTCCAAAGCACAACTTTTAATTGTTCTTTCCTTCTCTTTTTTCTTTCTTCCTTCCCTTTTCCAAAAAGACATTTGAAACATTCTGAGAGCAAAGACAGTGAAAAGGAACTATGGACTAGGAACTAGAGGTGCGCACAGTACAAAATCCTACTGCTAACACAAGCAGAATATTTTCAGAGTTGCAAAAGAGATTTGGCCATCCTTGCTTCCTGAATAGTCACAACTAAAGAAGGCTTAACTACTTGCAGAGTGAAGTATTACTCCATGCGAGAAAGCATGGCAAAATTAGGCCCTTAATGATTTTATTTTTCACTGACTTAAGATTGAATAATGATGTGCCAAAGAATATTATGTAAAGTTGCTCTTTTTAAAATATGGGATAAGATTTTTCAAAAGTTCTCAGTTCCCTAATTCTGGTTTCACTTAAGTTACCATTTAATTGGAAATTTCAATCAACCCTCAAGTTTCCTGACTAATTTATGCTTCTATCCAACATGTGTACACACTGGTTTGTTATTGTAGAGTTGCTCATAAGTGGTACACTGATTTTATTTTTTAAGAAAAAATCCATCACTTCTGTATTTGGTTCATCCAGTCTTATATAGGTAGAAAACATAATTTCAACAAATACGTCGAATAGTAAAGCAGTGTCATTTTTCACTTTCACCCTATAATAGTCTCCATAGACTGCTGTCCTTTAACTCTTCCGAAAGGACAATAAGACAACATTCCTGTACATGGAAGTCACTACAAGTAGAGGAGTTAGAGAGACAATTTTTCTCTGGAGAAACAGCCAGCTTCTGGAACTCTGCTATCCTATCCCCATATACATTGATCTGAGTTGATGGTCTACCTGCATCTTCCTACTAACCCACCTTACAGTGGCAAATATCCATTTCTTCTCCACCTACACATGAAGGAGATCCATAACTCTCACAAAGGCAGAGGTCAAGAAAAGTTTAAGATGGTTTTTCTAGGAAACGATACTAGGGAAGCCTGCATGTATGTCTGCATACGCTGCTGTGAGGTGTGGAATCTAGTGACTGCCTCTATATCTGTTTTCTAAGCTTCTCTTCACCTCAGAATTCCCTGACCACAATCCTGTGTTTTGACCTGTCAACTTTATCAGCATCTCTTTTTTGCCTACTATTCATTTGTGAGCCTGGCAAATGTTGAAAACAGGGTTGGGTTTTTTTGTGGGTTTTTTTGGTTTGTTTGTTTTTCTTAAAAAGAGAAGAAAACAAGAAATATTGCCAGGCAGATTCTTCCAGGCTTTTCCCAGCATAAAGAATAATGTCATAGCATCTCTTTGCTGACACTCCTTGAGGTCTCCACTCTTTTTTTTACTAAATGTCTCCTCAGACTTTTCAAAAATTATGCAGATATCTTTTGAAAAAAATTTAAGATTTCAAGCAAATCCAATTGATCCTACACTATTTATACTTAAGCTTCAGAGGAGCCTAGAAAAAAAGGGCTACTAAACACACAAAGTTATCATCACTGGGAAGGTAGAGAGATTTGAGAATTAATTTTGCCAATGGAGACATATAATGGTGAGGAAGCGAAAGAAGCATTACAAACGGTGGAAAGAGATCACTGATATCTCAGAAAGAGAGCACAGGTATGCTTTTTCTTATTTGTTTCTTTAAATTCTCAGCTTTTACTATAGTTAGGTTTAATCTTTAACACACTGAAAATTCAAATATTTGGTCTAATTAAAACCAAGGGCCTGATTCTCAAATATGACAAACACGCAGAACTTCTGCTGAAGTCAACAGGAGCTTGGGGAGCTTAGCAACTTCTCAAATTAAACTGTAAAAGTGATTCTGTGATAAATGTGGGTCTAATTTTCACACTCAGGAGCCTAAACTTAAGAAGAAGAAGAACGTTAACTGACATTTTGTTGCCACAATCAGCATTTAGATACCTAAAATATGTATTTAGGTGCCTAACATTATAACCCAGAAACTGAGGTAGCAACTCTGGAGAGGTCCTGCAACTGGATTCTATTCCTCTTCCCCAAGGACCTTGCAGTTCCCCCTGAAAAGCCAGTTTTACCTGATTCATAATTATGTGTGTTTTGTGTTTGGGAATGGGAAATGGACTGGATTTTCAATCAGTGTTGACCAACGATGCACTTTGCACTATCTTTATACTTGGCTTTTTTTTTCTTTTTAATGTTATTTTAAGTACTTTGTATTTTAACTGTGTATGTGCAGTCCTCTGAGCATCAGAGTGGAAGTAGAGAGATTTCAGAGGTTCATACATACATTTACTTACGTTAGTAGTAGCACTAAAAATAAATAATATTCTAGAAGTACTAATTAGGAATACTATTGGTCATTAAATGTAACAGTGTAGATACTAAAGTGTTTATAATGTCTGAAAATTGGACCCTAATGCTATGCATGTCTGCACTAAAATCTCTAAATTAAAATAAAAAATGCCCTTGTGTCATAGCCAAATGGTGAAATGTGTCTGACAGTTTTAAACCTGGCATTCTTATTTGGCTCTTCTCAGGTTATATTTAGAGGCTATTTAACAATTTAGAATACATTCCAAAAACACAATCACTGGAATCCTGGAATCCTGCTGAGAAATCCATGTTCCTTGAGCCATAGTAATCTAATACTTCTGCTCCCACTTACTACTTATTATTACTTATTACTTATTATCTCCTCCCACTTATTACTAAGACTAGATGTCTACTCATCTGTGGCAAAGATAACTGACAAGCTCTAAGTAAAAATCAGTGCCTTATATATATTGAGAGTGTTATGAATTGAAGAGCAACATGGGATTCAAGAATAGAATCAATGTTTGATGGAAAAATACAGCACTCCTTTGATTAGGCTATTAGAGGGGTGTGCTTGTGTAAAAGGATCTTAATAATAGACTGAACATAGATTGAGAGGGCACAGCAATCCCATAGTAAGGTCAGCCATACAAAAAGCCCAAGAGAACTGGGAAGCAGGGAAGTAAGATTTGGGATGTTCTTTGGACAATCCCCGTGGTATCCAAATAACAGATACACATTAGCATTAGAGACCATATTGCCCCTTCTTAGCCAAAGGGAGGGCTGATCACAGTAGCAATGTGATTGGTTGTGGTAGAGGAAAAATGGGAAAAGAGAGAGTTGGGAAAATTCATTGAACCCAGCCTCCAAGGTAAGTTTGTCCTCTTTCCGATGGCAGAGAAAGGGCTCTCCAGATAACATCAGATTTTAAAAAGACTCCTTGTATTACACTGATGATTTGGGGAATTTGACTGTACAATTTATAAATTCTGACTGATATTATGAAGTTGTTACAATGAAAACTGCTGTATCATTGAATATCTCCATGGAAATATGGAATCCATCATGGGCAGGCAGGACCAGTATCAGACTAGTTGCAATGGAGAGTAGTTAAGTTTAACGACTCTACGGTGGCTGTATAATGGATACACTAAAGAGGCTGGCTAAAGCAAGTTGAACCACTTTTCTCCAGGCCATAGACCGGGGGCTGGCTTTTGGAGAGCGCAACATTCTCAAACAAGACAGACACGGAGGAGACAGAGCAGGGAGTTAAAAAGGACTCATGGGGGAAGGCTTTAGAGAGAAAGGCAGGCAGTTCTGGGCAGGAAATGGACATGATTTCATAACAGGGGTAGGACCGGTTTAGCTGTAGGACCAACCAACATCAGAAGAAGCAAGCTGACCAAGTGAAATAGAGTGTCCATAGATCAGAAATCAAGAGTTGCAGCAGAAGGATCCAGGAGACCCCCATATTACACTGACCCCAGCCCAAGTAATGCTCCAGAGAGGTGAGAAAACTGAGGCAGGGGAATATATGTAGAGTTTATTACTTTTTATAGACCTGTGTATTTCTCATGCTATTAAGTAATGAGCAATAGTGTTTTAGAATCATGTGCAAAGTCTGTGTGTATGTTATATGTTACACCTGTCGTGTGCCCCCAAAGAGTTAACCTGGGAACCCAGAGCACCCACAAAGCTGGAATTCTGGAAGAGAGGGTGTCTCAGCTACGTAGGCATCTGAGGGGTCATCTGGACCACAACATCTCAACTCTCAGGACGGAGTGCTAGACAGATGATTTGCACCCCAAAAGTGTGCCTAGAGATCCCAACCCAAGGGCAGTGCTTGGACTCTGTTCAGATGCTATAGGCTTAAAGCACATAAGGATTTAGCATGTGGATCCCCTCACAGCAGTCTGATGAGTTCAAAAGAAGGAGTTCAACTAGATTGGTGACAAACACATACACTATATAGTACAACATTTTCACATTTTTTCTTTCTGCTTCACTGCATAATGTAACAGGGACCAGGAACTGGTTTCACTGGCTACGATTTAATATTTACAAATATGTCTGTAATATGTAATATTTATTTACATATTTACATTTTATTTATTAGAGGAGCATCTACAGACCCCCTCAATGAGATTTTTGGCCAAATTGAGCTAGTTGCTATACAAAACACATGTTAAAAGACAGGCCCTGCTCCTAAAAATGTACAGTCTAAATAGCAAGATGAATAAGGGATGAATACAATGTATGATTATGCCAATATTATTGATGAAAAACTGACACAGAGAAATTAAGTGACTTGCCCAAGATCATTGAGGAAGTCTGGGAGTCAGAGATTGAACCCAGATCTTCTGAGTTATAGTTAACAACTTCATTCTATTTATCATGTACAACATGATTTAGCACCTAATCATTTATATTATAAAAATATACACTAGATCATCTTCTAGAAATACACAATATACAAAATATGCAGATAAAAATCAGGACAATAAGAAAATTTTACATAAAATCATGAACATGCATCAAATGGTTTTACATACAATCATGAACATGCATCAAATGTTCTGCTCATCTCAGGTAATTACATGTTTCAAATGATGAGATGCTTGATACAGATACTTTACCACAGTAAAATCTGCCATTAAACATTCGTATAGCTAAAGCACTATTCAAACACTCTCAGTTGCTCACTCAAATACAAGATGTGAACACCTGGAGGGAGCAGTAGATGTGGGTGTTACTAGAGAAGGGGGAAAGAATCAGAGGAGATTCACAAAAGTATTAAATATAAGACTAATATGATGGCTTCACAATTGGGCTGAGGAAGCACTTTCCTTTCACAGTGCTCTGGGCAGATGCGTGCTTACCTACTGTCACCCACAGTACCCAGAGGGATGGGATGCTTTATTTTCCCCTTAGGTAAAGGAAGCAATTGGAAAGGTCGTCATCATTGTGACATTGTCAATGTGTGATTATCTGATAGTCCTAGATGCCTCAGTGTTTTGTCCCTCGTGCCATTAGCAGCATGTGTGTTTGATTCTGAATCTCATTTCATAACAACACAAGAGTAGCTGAACTTCAGAACAAGAGGACCAGCCATCACCCCTGCCTAAGTCATCACCCTTCATGTTTCCTAGACCCCCATTTCTTCTGTAGTGAGGCATCCGTCCAGATGGACCTGTGGATATAAATTGTGTTGAGCTCTGGGCACCCTGCCAACAAAGACCTAAATTCACAGACGAATGATATCTGCTCTTGATTTATCACTGCTTGGATGTCCTCATCAAAATAAAAATGTGTATCTTTCTCACTGTACCTTAAAAAAAGTAATTTGCCCTCAAAACATGAGGCAAATATTAATATAGCAGGAGAAAATGGTGCAAATCTAATTCAAATCTATTCTAATTCTGACCTGTTAAGAGTTTGCTATCCTGGCCATACCGCTAACCATCTACTGTGACTGCAGGACTTTGCAAACAAAATTTCCTAGTGAATGTACATTAAATCAGTGAATGGAAAGGCCTATTTCAGTATCTACAACAACCCCTGCTGGATGCCCTAGACCTGAGGCCTGATTTTCTTCCTGTTCCTCAAAACATACAGTATTCAAAGACCATGAGCTCTGCCACTGCCTGTGGCTGGAAACTGCTCATCAATGAGGGGAAAGCATCACAGAAATTGCAATAGTTCTCCTGAGTATTTCAAATAATTTTTCCCCCATCACTATCTTCAATAATAATAAGTATAAGAAAGGAAAGAGAAGTAGAAGTAGTCTGATGTTGTCACTGAAAGGGGTTATGATGAATTAATAAAGTTCAGTGGTGTAAGCAAGAGGATAATGCTAAAGGCAGGTGCTTTTATCAGCTCACACATTAATGGGCAACTACAGATGTGGGAAGAAGCTTTTTCTCAAAGTTTATTTGAAGAAACATGCATTTTAAAGACTCTGGGCCAAACTCTTTGCTGGTTCAAATGGGTGAAACTCCATTGAAGTCAATGGAGAGCATCCCATTTACACTCGTACAGAATTTGGCCCTCTACTTTCCATGAATGTTTGCACCCTACCGAACATGAAGGATGTTAAAGTTTACTAAAGAATTTCATTCTACCATTGACTCAAATTAGATAAAGAGAGACCAAGAACCAGTGCAGCTTATTTCATATGGCTTCTTTTTCATAGAAAAAAAAAACAGGTACCTGAATGAATGTATGCATGGTTAACTCTCTTCTCTTTCAGACCTTGTAGCTGCAAAGGCAGCACAAATCAAAAACAAGATATTTTCACTGGTTCAGTGCAAAGCAGAAGGGGGGGACCTTTTTTTGGTATATTCATCAGTTTGAATGAAATGCTGCACATTATTTATGAGATGTGTGAGAAACAATCCATTGTGCAAAACAACGATAGTCAATCCTAGCCATAAATCCTCTGCTGGTCGATAACCACTATACCCCATTCCCTTAGCCATGAAAATGACCTGACAGAGCCATAAATTCACATATTGCCCATTTTTCACAGACTGTCTCCCCCACAGAAATTCTGCTGTGTACCAGTCATGACACTGGGGTAAACATTTACCCACTTATTAATATGCGCTGAACTACTTTTCAGTTCCTTGCTGAAGAGCAGCAAGATGACAATGGCAATACAACTGGGACATCCAAAATGCAGACTGAATAAAGAGGTCTTAGGGATCGTAATGTGGTAGTTTCATTTCACATCCCAGTGCTACACACTGGAACTGACAAATATGGATCATTTTGCACAAAAAAATCCACAAAACCAGAATACGTCCGTTCAAGGTAGTAAGGAAAATGTCTCTGGTTACTGGTTTCTTTCTGGGAGTTTCCCAAAGAACTTAGTCACTGAAAATCTTATTAACATCTGGCATCAACCCAAAATCCTTCCAAAGAGCCCACGTAATAATTAGTGCATTTTCACGATTTACCCCTTTTGGGGCCAGTGCTCTAATGGGTTTTAGTGCCTGCAAATTGGTGCTAAGATTTTTTCTGTTGCATTAATGTGCACAGAGTGTTAAGGTATTTATTTGTAATGATACTGTTCCAGTCAGAAAGCCTGCCTTGATTGTTAATGATATGTGAGGCTTTCAAGATTAGGAAGAAGGGAGGGGGAGACAAGATGCAAGGTGTGGCATAGTCTGCTACACAGGTTGTCAGTTACTGGAATGAAAATCCTCACTTAATTTCATTGATAGCAGTCTGCAAGTTCTATAACAGGCATTTAAATTTTCTAAACAAAGATTTTACAAGCTAACACAATCTATCAATTTATTTTTTGTTGGTTTTTGCTGTCGTCTTGTTTTTTAAAGTAGTGTCTATTCAAAAAGTGATTCTTTAATAAAATATTTCAAAGAAACTTGTCCTTTCCTTCCATTATTCTAGTGCCAAGTGCTATTATATTTTTGATCCAGTAGCACAAAGAATAAAACAATACTGCATTCTTTTCCTTTTATACCAATCCAGAGATCAGTGGCAGGATCAGTAGTGTTATTGCACTGCTGCTTAATAGCTTTTGCTGTTCATACATTAATTGGTTTATTGACTACTTTAAAGATTGAGAACCTCAGATTCATCCCAATGTGACTCTGTTGTGAACTTGCCCAAGAATCACCATGCTCAATAACCTACGGTATATTCATTAGCGCTGTAATAGATTTATATAACGAAAAAGCAACACTCATCCTTACCCAATGCTTACAGGGCCATATTCTGCCACCCTTAATCAAACTGAGAAGAACCGTACTGCATGAATAGGTATGCTACTTGATGTGAGTAAAATGGGAGAAAGTGGCCCATAAGGATTATTCACATGTAAGACTGGTCAAGAATTTTCCCACAGAACAGTTTTCCATTGGAAAATGCTGACTAGATGGAACCAAAATGTTCTTCAGAAATGTGCTGATTCCATCAAAACTTTTGATGGAAACTGGGCAGGCTGGCCAACCAGACTGCCTGCCTGATTTCCTGACAGAACCAGTTGGCTGGTGGGTGGGCTGGCAGGAAGCCAAGATCTCTGGGGCTGCTCAGATGGCCCTGAAATGTTTCAAAAGTTCCATTTTGCAGTAAAATTCACAATTCTGACTTTTTGTTCCAATTTGGAATTAAAAAAAAAACAACCCAAACACCCTGAAATTGCAGAATTTTCTGTGACACAGAAATTCTAATTCACATACAGCTCTATTCATCTGACAGTGAAGATTGAAGGATTGGGCCCTGGATATCCTATCAGTGATCACACACACACACATATTATATATGTTGTAAGATTACACACACACACCTAATGCACTAAAGCGTGTGTGTGTGTTTGTGTGAGTGAGAGTGTGTGAGAGAGAGATTTACACACAGATCTTAGCATTTGCTGTGGAACGGTCAAGCTATCACTGTTGGCATCTATAAATAGGGTATATTTCGCATATCAAGACTGTTAACATTTACAAGACATTAAGTTACATAATGCACAGTAGAAGTTATTTGACGTCTGTAAATATGAAAATGAGAAAGCAATGTTAAGTAAACAAAAGCACCACAAAGTAAGTAGAAAAACAACTAAGCATATCAAGAGGATGTGCACTCAGTTGATGTTGCACAAGATAAAAGGGTTCAGGTTTCAGGATTGAAATAAAACATTGAAAACGAGTCAAGTGACCTAGTGACTCTGTGGCTGACCTCATACCAAACCCAATCCTAAACAGAGTGAATAAACATCACTCAGTAAATGACTGGAAAAGGCTTTAAAGCCATGGATCTCAGGCTCGGTAACTTGTGAACAGCCTTGAGCAGCACATGCATTATGGGAGGTGTCATCACAAAAGGTTCCTCCCACTGCCCAAATTTCACAAATTAAAAAATAAATAAAAAAAAAAATCTGTATAACAACCTCTATTGTCACTGATTGCTGAGTTTCCACATCCAAATACAGCTATCTTTGCAAGAGGAAAATTGTTTAAAACAAACAAACAAACAAACAAAACAAACCGTGGATGCAATGAAGGTTCTGTTTAAAAAAAAAAAGGAACCCTTACTTACTGCTTTAAAACCAGGTCAGTATTCAGTGTAACCTATAAAAAAGCTTGAAACACTCAAGTAAATTCCAGGTCATGTCCTGCCAGGGCTGGCCCACAACATTTTGGCACCTGAGGCGGGGAGCTCAAATGACGTCCCCATGCCCCCTCGCTTGGGCCAAAACTTTGAAACGTCTCAATTCTGCCTTCTTCCTGTTCTACTTCTCTCATGGTACTGCTCTGCTACCTACCCCAATAAAGGAGAACTAACAACTTAAAATGCCTTGTTCAAAAATTTTAAGTAACACTTCACTTTCACACACCTGAACAGCAAATGCAACTTTTCTTGTCTGCATAGTAAACACTGACATTTTTATCTGTTTGAATAATCAAAGTGGTGCCTTCCGGGCCTTCTTGGTTGCAAAGATTTGAACTGCTTCCTGCTGAAGGTCCACAGTCTGGGCCAGTTCATGCTCTATTGAGATGGTTGCAAGGCCGACTAGCCTCTCCTGTGTCATTGTGGAGCGTAGATGTGTTTTTATTAACTTCAGCTTAGAGAAGCTGCGTTCTCCACTGGCAACTGTTACAAGAAGTGTTAGAAGTATGTGCAGAGCAACAAAAAGCATTTGGAAAGAGGGTGGTTATCTTATTTGTGCAGATATATTCCAGAACAGCCTTTGGAGTTGATCCTGCAGAAATGTATCTTGAAAGGGCTTTCAGTTCATCACCTAAATCACTCACATCAATGTCATCGTGTGTCAACACTGTCTCTAGTGTTCTGCATTGCTGGTGTAGGCCTTCTTCAGGTATAGTGAGGAGTTTTGGAATATCATACAACATCCCAAATATACTGCTGTGTTCCTTGAGCTGCATGAAACGTTCTTCAGCTGACTGTATTGCACAATCTAGCACCCGGTTAAATAATTCAACTTTGAACTGGGGTCTTTTCTGGGATTATCCCATGCCTCGTAATCAAAATGTCTTCTTCTCTGGTGACTCTTGTATTCTTGAATGGGTGGGAAAATAACGTCAGTGTGAAGTTCCTCTTCTGTGCACTCTTCAGAACATTTTGAAATCCCTCATCTGACCGGTAAGACTGTAGGTATGACTTTGCTTTGTCCAGTTGTTCCATTGCTCCAGATATATCAAGGTCAACACTTGGGGTCTCTTGCTTACAACATTTATTTCAAACAGTATATCATGCCACAACACTAAGCCACACAGAAATTTGAAGTTATGTATGTTTCTGGTGATTCCATTTCCCTCTACCACTGTTCTCCCACGAACAGTTTCTTTCATAGCATTATCCCCATAATGGCAACTATGGCATCATCTATCTTACCAATTTGGCGTTTGATAGGCTTTATGGCCTCCACTCAACTTTCCCATCATGTGGCACTCAGTAGTTTCCGTGTCAGAGAGGATGTTCCCAGATGTTGCTTCAAAATTTGCCATCGATGAGCTGATGCAGAGAAAAATACACAGATGCTTTGAATTACATTAAAAAGTTCAGCAGACTCACTAGAAGCTGATGCTGCATCACTGACCACCAAGTTCAATGAATGAAAACTGCATGGGACAAAAAAAGCTCGAGGTTTTAACTCTCGGATCCATCTCTGCACTCCTCTGTTCTTTCCTCTCATGTTGGCACCATTATCATAGACCTGACTTCTCATGTAAGCTATCGCAATTCCCGTATCTTCCAGCTTTTTAAGAAGCACATTTGTCTTACCAGCTCCTGTAACATCATCAAATTCTAGAAAATGCTCTGACAGTCGCCATTGCAGGGACATTTTCACTAGGTTCTGTTGTTGTTACAAAATGCACCATTAAAAATCATTTGTTCCGTATGATTTTTCCATTCTGATGTCAGGTGCGCAGTCCAGAATAACAGAGTAATATGTTGCTAACTTCAGATCTGCCACAACCTTTTGTTTGACTTTTGTTGCCAGTAACTGTATGATCTCATTTTGAATTGTTTTTTCAAGGTAGTGGTGTGTGTACATTTCTTGGGTGGTGACTCTTCTTAGATGCTCCTGGAGTACAGCATCAAACTCAGCCATCAGCTCCACAATTTTAAGGAAGTTTCCATTGTTTGGCACATACAGCAGATCGGAAGTGCCATGCAGTGCTAGGTGTTGGGTAGCAAGCATTCTCACAATGGCAATGAGCCTTTTCAGAACATTTTGCCAGTAAAGAGACTCTGATGCAATCTTCTCTTGATGCTGATCATCTATGGTGGCCTTTAACCTTAGTCTCATCTCAAGCTCTTTCCACCTATGGGATGCTCTCTGGTGATTTGCTGCCTTCTCATGGCATGCCAGATTTCTAGCCAGATTTTTCCAGTCCTTTATTCCAGTAGAACCCAATGTGGCTGGAACATTAGACTGGAAGAGTTTGCAACAAAAACAGTATGCAGCATTCTGGGTTTTTGAGTACATAAGCCATGGCCTCTCCACTTTGTCACCATTGGGGATTTCATGCCAGTAATGTGTTGGATGGAAACTTCTATTTTCATTATCTTTGGGAACATGAAGTTTTTACTTGCTGTGGCCCATGCAGTACAAGGAAGTCCCTCAGGCTACTGCTCAAGTTGGTCCACAGTCCAGGATCATCTAGACTTAAGGGACTAAACTCAGCAGCAGCTGTTTCTTGCACCTCCATCACACTCTTCTCTGATCTACACTTTTCTTCAGGAATGTGCATGGTTAGATCCATTTGAGATGGAGATATGGATGCTGCAGTATCTGCCAGGTCACCTGCATTCTGACTAACTGGAAGATCAGGCATCGCCTCACCACTCACATCCTCACTGGGGCTCGAAAGATCACCGTGAACATTTGTGTCTATGTATCTCAGAAGAGCTCCTTCCTGCTTAGATTAAAAAAAGCTTCCTTTGCTTTCTTTCTTTTTCTGAATGCTGCCCCAGAGGGGCATTTTCTTCTTTCACTCATGACTGCTATTCTGTGCCAGATATAGTGGCTCTCAACACTCAATTAAAGGGGAAAAATAAGCAGACTGGTAGCAGGGCCTGAGTGAGGGAAGATATCAGCGTCTTAAGGGCCTAACTGGCTCCTACTACTTCAGTTGACTGCCTGTTCTCCTCAAGTGGGTTCAGGGAAGCAGCAGGAAATAGGAAGCTCCCTGAGAAGCTGGTGTTAATTGGTCCAGGCTCCTGGGGGTGCCAGAGAGGTACATAAGAGGCTCCTCCTCCTCTCTCTCTCCCTGCAGCTCCTGCTGCTTTATGTTATTCCCTCTCACCTTTTCTCCTGCCTGCCTGTTATGTCTCTTGTGCCGCCTTCCTCCAGCACAGCACTCCACTATCTCTGTGCATCTAGAGCAGAGAGAATACATATGCACCAATTTTCTACACTCTGGGTCCTAGTGGCGCCCTTCCACAGCCTGGCACCTGAGGCAGCCACCTCAGTTCGCCTCATGGTAAGGCCAGCCTGTGTCCTGCCATTGTAGTACAACTGGAGTGTCCATTGAAGTCAACTGGGATTTTTGTGTAAAAAATTGTCAAGAATAAGACTTGTCCTTCATTTATTATGGTTTGACCTTAAAAAATGAATGGTTATGTTGCAGTCCTGTGACAGTGTTTCCAATGTGAAAAGAACTTCTCGTTCTCAACTCAGGATTGGCTTACATCTCAGCAAGATCTGTGCGTTCCATGACATTCAGAAAATGACCCTCTCATAATGTACGAAGGATGAGTACCATAGGAAGTATTTAAATAGACAGAACATACCTACTTACTATTCTTTCAATTATCAAACAAGCATTTAGTTCACTTATTCGTAAGGCAGAAATGTTGGAAAGGTGATTGAAATATCTTTCTTTGAAGTCAAATATGTTGTTTCATAAACCTTTTACACTAGTCATCAACTTAAGTGTGAAGGGGTGTATTTGTCTTTTAAAGATTGCACAAGGACAAGATCATTGCTGAGGAAATATTTGAAATCAGAGAGAATAATGGTCTCATTCCAGTTTTCATAATACAAATCCAAAAAAGATCTATTTTTTGAAGCATTATAATGAGGAAGAAGTGTTTGCCACACAGATCTCAGTATAATCCCCGGGAATTCCTGGGATAAACACCTACATAATGCTTTAGGAATGTATCTTCAATACCGCTCACCCCTCTTTGCTGTCAGGTAGTGAGTAAAGGAGTGTTTACCCGTTGACATGAGCTGATTCTGGCATACATGGAATCTCTAGCAATACTGCCATTGGCAACAATGTTGCCCAGTTCTCAATATGTTCCCTTGGCCATCATTTATTCAAGGATCCCTTGAGGGGGCTGGCCCAAATTGCTCCTTTTAAAGGTGGTGAAGTAAGAGTGACTGGCCTTGATGTCTGGCCCCAATCAAGTAAGCTTGGGTTAGAAGTCTCACATTCTGAACATCCTCACAGCCATCAGTCAGGTCCAGCCACCCATAGAGCTAGTGGTAAGGCCCAGAATTGTGTGGTCTGGCCATCTGGGATTTTGCTTATCTTTGTGTACAGGGGTCTTTCACAAGTCCAATATGACCAGTTCCTCTTCTTTGAAAGTGAGCAAATCTACATATTCGCCATTTTGATTCTTCTTAAGCCAGATGCTTACATATTATATGATGTGGTCACTTTGTGGCAGTTTTGATACTTTATAAGAAGATGTTATAAGTCACTCTCTTATTCAGAAGTACTTGTGGCACCTTAGAGACTAACCAGTTTATTTGAGCATGAGCTTTCGTGAGCTACAGCTCACTTCAAAGTGAGCTGTAGCTCACGAAAGCTCATGCTCAAATAAACTGGTTAGTCTCTAAGGTGCCACAAGTACTCCTTTTCTTTTTACGAATACAGACTAACACGGCTGTTACTCTGAAACCTCTCTTATTCAGAACTCAGAGACTGCAGGATTAGATTCTGTCACACTGTGGGGTCAAGGAGGAATTTCCTGATTGGGTTTTGTTGTTGCTTTTTTAAAAAAACCAAAAAACATAATTTGATGTTTCATGGTTGGATTTGTCTCATCACAGATTCTGCTATTCTCACAATCCAGATACGCTGCTCACTTTTATATTTCTAGTGCAGTGCAGCTTCCGTTTTGTTTGGCCTGTTGAGTGGTCCTTGCAAATAAAGCAAAGTGCAGTTGTATCAAATGACAAGCCCTTTCTGTACGCACATTGTGTTTGGATATGTGCCGAATGAACAGCTGGCATTTGAGGAGATAGGGGACACACTATGTAAAAAGATCAACATAGCAGACTGAACTATTGTTTGGTCATGTGCAAACCAGTTCGCAGATGCAAACCAGAGGATGTGAAGACTCCCCCACATCAGATTGCAGACCAAAACAGCTCCTATGTTTCCATAACTGTGTGCCTTACCAACAACAATTTGACCCCACACCATGTGTCTGTCAAACTGGTGCTGGGCAATGTCCCAAAAATAATGTTAGAATTTTTATTAATATATACCGTTTCCCCCTGAATTAAATAGTGTAGCTAGTACAGTAAATAGATTCCAGCACTCCGCTTTCATTGCTCAAATGGTGTTTTCACAAATGTGAGCTGTTTAAGAAATTGTCTTCAATTTATGTATTTATTATTTATCAAATAATGAATATAACTTTCTGATAATGGAAATAACACTTTATGAAATTACCCCATGTCCCTATGAAGTCCCATTCATAATGCCACTTTACCAGATGGACTCTCCTCTAAGTATCTGCTCTGAGCTATACTTCTTAGGAATAATGAGCTAACAACCCAATGTACTTGTACGTTATTTTAGTTACCTAATTTTTTGTTAGAATTTATTTTCTCACTTCATGTGACAGAGTGTCTAATCTGCTAAACTCTTGACATACCAACTGCCACATTCTTTTTCCTAAGACTCTCACCGCATATTAAAGGAGAAAAAAAGCCAGGAAATGAAATAGTGGCATGATGGAACAAGTTTATAGTAGAAACATTAATGTTAGTACTGTTTTAGCCTGCAGGTTGGATTAGTTGAAAGCTACTTCTTTGCAGGATATCCACTGCTTTCCCTAGGAGACATAGACATAGCTTCCCAGAGTAATATACCTCAAAGAAAGGTTGGAAGCAATTACATTTCAAAACAGCTTAGTTAAATAAATAAAACAACTTTCATTTGTGACATGCTGCATTCAACCAAAAAACCAACAAAAAATATTTTGGGAGGAAGGCAAAAAGGTTGATATATTTCATTAGCCTGCCACAACAGTGTAACTTACGTGTATATTGTGTTAAAGAGAGTTGATTGTACCTTAATTGGATTTGATAAATGTCTCGTAAAGAGACTCTGGACGTTTTGATGGCTAGCCAGGAAAAAAAAATCTAGATATAGAATGCAATATTTCCCAACAAAACATTTGTTTCTATTCTTCTCCTGAGATAGAAAAATCTTGATACTTCAAAGCAAGATCAAGCAAGCTTAGGAAACGAACATCAAATGATTATGTCCACAAAATTCTCTCTATCAGTGAGACAACAGGCACTGTATTCTGGAGTATACTACAAGAAACACACGCATGTTTAAGCGGGCGAATGGTCCCGCTATTGTGGGGAACTTTCCTGGCTTGTACACTACCCTAGTGAAATGAGCTAGCAAAAGGATCTGTCCTCATTCCCACTTCCTTTACCCAAAGGCCTGCCTGACTTTGAGGGCTCCCCTTCCACTCTCCTGTGTGGCAGAGTCCTCGTGACCCCAACAAGGCTGTGCCCAGGATTCCTGGGGGGCTTGACCCCGAACCTTGTCATGGTCACTTAGGGCAGGGGCTAGGGTCCCCATTCCGGAGAGCTCTCTCTGCACTGGATGCTTCCCTGACCCACTCATCGTTACATACAGTTCAAAGCAAATACAATTTATTAAACAGCAATCAATTTTAAAAAAATAAGGAAAAATGGGAAAGGTTAAACGAAAGTATATAATCCTGCTTTGTGGCACGGGGACATCACAAACAGAAGTCTCTGGAATGTAAGGGAAGTTCACAGTGTGTTCTTCACATGTCCGAGGCCTCCTTCTCAGGCCCTGGCTGTGCTGCAGGGATGCTGTGGGTCAGACACTTGCTCTAGCGGTGGCAACACGCCCTCAGGCTTTAGGTGACAGGACCCTTTTTCCCAGCGTCGCACCCGCCCCGTCAGGGTTACGATCCCCCTCCAAGTCTGGCCTGCAAGGTGTCTTGGCTGGGGGCATCTCCCTGCGCTGGGCCCGCTGCCCAGGGTCCCCCTCACTCTCCTCAGCTCCTCCTCAGCTGCTCACTACACCCAGCTCCCAAATGCTCCAGCCACAGCTCCAGCTCCACTCTGCCCCAGCACTGTTGCTGCTGCTCTCCCTCCAGCTCCCTGGGCTGCTTCTCTGGTCTCTCTGTTTCCAGTTGCTGCAGCTCTGCTCCCAGGACAGGTCTGCTCTGTGGGCTGCTTCTATGACTCTGCTCACAGCACTGACCTGCTTCCTGTGCTGCTTTTCTGGCCCCTCTGGATCTGGCACAGCTCTGCTCCCCAGCTCAGCTTGGGTCCTTGCTCTCTCCTTAGCTCTGCCCCACTCTGTCTGACCCAGGCAATTCCAGCTCACACTGAGGACGGGATCCCCCTGGCCTTCTGACTCCCTGATTAGACTGCCCGCCCTGTCAATTAGGCTGACCTGGAGCATTGGCCTCTCCCCATTGTTTTTGGGGACTGTCAGTCTCAGCGTCCTGTTTTTCCCATCAACCCTTCCCCTTTCTTTTGGTACTAGGAGCTGGCCAACCAAAACACCCCTACTGAGTTTTAGTAAGCGGACAACAGTCCCCTTACACATGCATGCACGCACACACGCTCACCCTACCCTTTAGTAACCATACTAAACAAGAGGAAAGCTTGCAGGAAAATAATAATAAAAATGGAGATTCAAAGTTTCAGATGATTTCATAAGTCAAAGACACTTCAATGTCAATCAAATGTAATGTTTTCAGAGATCACTCTGTATTTTGGAAAGCAGGATGCCCACCTAATTACTTTCAAGTATGGCCCTTCTCTTTAAAGGAACTTTGTAAAAATGGCACAGTGCAATTCCACATTGGCTGCCCATCAAAATTTGCTCAGCTTATCTTCCACTACTGTAGTCTCAGCATGCTATTTGAAAGCCAAGCTGTTGCCTTTCTAGCTCATGCACGACCACCAGCAATACAGATTCTGCAGGCCGAATGTTCTTCTCAACTGCACTTGTGAAACCCTATTGCTTTCAGTGGGGTTGCATGGGTGTAACTGAAGACTTAATTTGAAGAAAGTGGGGGTTGAACAGTCTTGAAAATGGGATATGACTAACAATTCTTTTGATGATGACACAAAAGAATCCAGTTTACTCTCCCATAGCTGCATGGGTTCTGCAGGGCTGACAGTTGCATTAAAGAATAAAAACTAGCTGGCCCGGCCTGGTGCATACAAAACTGTCATTTTTTACCCAGTCGATTTCCAGAGTAGAGCTGTGACTTAAGTATGAGTCTTCTTAGCCCAGCAGCTTCGCTTTCTCAAGTAACAAATGACAGGAATATGCACATTTTCCTTCCTTCATATTCTGTTTTATACTTGCTTTCATATACCAACTCTCATCCCTGCCCTTTCAGCATCCAGCTCTGAACACTGCTGTGAGCATCCAAACCAATGGTGCCCTGGTATATTCTTTCAGTTGTAAGTCTCCTTTAGGATTTGCTACTGGGCCAATTCCTTGGCTACTGACTTCAGGGTAGGGATGCCAGCGTACATCAGCTGAGGATCTGGCCTATTGCCTATTATTTCATTAACCAGCATATTCCTGTAATCCATACCAGTCTATTTTAAAATTATTTTTACTTCAACCCACCTATTATAAATCTTACGTGGATCACAGTTCAGATAATCCTTTCTTATTTATTTTCCAAGATACACTGCCCTGAAATCTGTCCACGGTCCATAAATGATGGATATATCTGACTGAACCAAGGCTGAGCTGGTAACTATCAGCAGGTGCACACTCAATATTGCAAGACCAATCCATTAGTATCTCAACACTATTAATAGAGTTGAGAAGATGAAGCACATCTTTTTTCCATTCCAGGGGACAAGAAGCTGGCCATCTTCTAGGGAAAAAGGTATATCACAGCCATTAGGGCCGGGAGAGACTCTGGTGAATATGTCCTCATCAGAATGAGCAACTCACCCCCCGACAGAGAGAAAGTTTGTGTCAGGAAACATATTTTATCATCTTCCTACCATGGTATTATTGAAGCTAAGAGCTCAGTAAGATTCAAAAAAGGATTAAACATCCACAGTAGCACTGGACAGGATACATTGTTTTATATAAGGGGATATAAACTCTCATTCTTCGTGCATAAGCCAACCGTTAACTGATGGCTTAGAAAGAAGCATAACTGTCCATTTTGGAGTTCTCTGCACCTTCCACTGAAGCTTCTAGTATTCTCTGCTGTTAGAGAAAGGATAGTGAATTATGTGGAACGCTACTCTGATGCAGTACGGCAATTCCTGTGTTCCTGTATAATAAGCCTGAAAAATCTGGGAACTCAAAAAGGAAACCTGAATGTCTAAGTTCCATGTGCATCTTTATTTTCCCCTTTTTAAAAAAACTGCTATCACTGTGCTATCCTTAACACCTCAAGCCCACTTTTAAAAATGGGATGCCAATATCTCACATTAGGGTGCTCAAATGCTCACATATAAAAATGTGCATTTTGAGCGCCAAAGTGTGGCATTTGAATGCTGAATTCAAACAGTCAAATTAAAAAAAAAAAAGGGGGCGGGGGAGTCCTGGCTTTCATGTGCTCAGGCAGTCGAGCAGCGTTAAAATGGAAGAAACAACTTAGTTGTATACATCTGAGAAAAGCAGTTTTGCCATCTACTTGGAATAGGAAATAACTGTGGGACCTCACATAGTAGTTTGTTAACAAGGGCTGATTTTTAAACTGCAACTGAAGTATTAAATAGAGGCTATTGTTGTACTTAAGGAGAAAATAAGGTTCACACCCTAAAGAGGAGAGACACTAAATGAGGAAAGGGCACATCCTTCGGCTTGGATTCAAGAGTAGTAGGGAGAGTTTGTTTAATACTGTGACAGATCACCATAAAGGAAGATTTTTATTCAGTAGCAGCAACGTTTTTCCTCATTCAAAATTGTATCTGTTTGTACAGCAGAGTGGGGAAAATGAGATGAGTTGTCACTTCAAGATTCCTTGAAAACCAGGGTGTATTGACTAAGCGGTTCTGAGAGAAAGAGAGTGAGAGAACAGTAAATGAACAGCAGTTAATTGTACATATGAGATTCAAGGTAATGAAATGGGAGTGGGAATCCACTGAGGACACAGTTTAAAACCACATCGCCTTCCATGTGGCTTTCTGTGAAATGTTTTTCATTAGGATTCCAACATCTATAATAATGCAGGCTCTTACACTGTATTCAATTCTTGGCCCTTTCAAATCCCTCCTGTCCTGCAGGGTAAAACTTATTGAACAACTTGGGGTTCTTTAAAAAAGGTCCCTCCTCTCTTCCCGCAGGACAGGGGAAATTTTAAAAGGTCCATGCTTCATGCAAACTTAGGTACATTCTGCATGCCTGTAGTATTAGAATTAATCTCTTTAACAGAATAAAGGAGAAAAGAATGAATTTATATGCTCTCCCATTTACTTATATAAAACTGGATCGGTCTAGTATTTTAAATAGAATATAACTTAATAAATTTGCCTTCGGTTTCTAGCAAAGAGACGAGATACTATATGTTCAAATTCACTTCTAAATACCTATAGACTTACTGCAGTAATTCTTTCTGTGCACTTACTGTATCTCAAAGACAAATCTTAATAGCGCATCTATGGTGAACACTCTTATAGGAAATCTGCACTCAAAAAGCTATCCACTCCACACACCACCCCATAGAATCTAGTAGTGTTCCTTGCAGATTTAGCAACTGTAATGTGTGCACGCATACACACTGAACCTGATTATTCTCAAGGTATCTCAGGAATAGCTCCACTGATGCCAGTCGGTCTAAAAGTGTTTTAAGGGGAGCAGAATCAGGTCCTCTATCTGTTAGTCTAGAACCAGATTTTTTTTTCCTCATAGATCTGGGGTTTTTTAGCTTCCAAATGATAATTGGCAATTTTTTCCCATTTAAAAAAATATCTACTTTGAACTGTAAATGCACGGCAAAGCTTTTTGTAAGGCATTGCCTCTAGAAGCAGGCCTGTATCTTTCTTTCAAAATACTTGGTTAAACAACGTAATGAGTCAGGACCTAAGACTTTAGAAAGCCAGGGCTCAATTCTTGACTGTCATTCTTCTTGTGTAATACTACTACCCAGGTCTAACACTTTTCATGAATAGATCTCAAAGCACTTTACAAAGGAGATCAGTGTCATGATCCACATTTTACAAATGGGGAAACTGAGGCACAGAGCGATGACAAGAGAAGTGACTTGCCCAAGGTCACCCAGCAGGCTGGTGGCAGAGCAAGAAATAGATTCTAGGTCCTCCAAGTCCCAGTCCAGTGCTCTATCCACTGCAGTCATTTATGCCTGTGCAAAAGAGCCTGTTAACAGCATCACTGCCAAACTCAGATGACGGTGTTTTATGCCACCTTTGAACGGGCATAAATGACTGCACACACAAGGTGAAAAGCAGTGGAAAACAGTAAGGGATATACACTGTAGCTTTTTCCTTTATTAACTCTCTTAATTATATTATCCCTGTCTATCAAGAACTCTAATGAGACTATAACCATTTGTTTTAAATGCCAAGTTAACGCTTGTTTAGCAACAGAATCCCTCTTCATAGATGTGATTTTCTAGATTCCTAATAGTAACTGACATGCCTTCCCCATTTGGATTTTTTTGTTTGTTTGTTTCTTTGCATTTTGAATGTATGGCAAAGCTCTATGAAACGGGCTGCCTCCACAAGCAAAGCTGTATGTTTCTATTTTTTTTTTTAAAAAAAGGGTGAACGGCATTGTGATAACAAGTGTGGGAAGATCAAAATGCAATTTATTTTTATTATTCCGATTATTACATTCCACTACACAATTGCAACCTCTTCAGAGACGTCATCTGCAATATAATACTGATTTAATATGCCACTTGATACACTTGACATGTCTGCAGATTAAAGATTTAAATTAATATGACAAGTGAAACACTAAGAAATTCAACAAATCACCAGATAGGCCTATCCACACAGGGTACACTTTAGGGTATAAAAAGCCCAAAAGCAGTAGCAGAGGCCTAGGCTAGATTTAATTTGATTGATTGATCTTGGGTTCTTTGAGCATAAATTTATTATTCTGTTCTTAACTATTATCATTACTGATATTTATAAGGAACTTGTAAAACTTCCACACTGGGTATAAATGTTGCAATCCATTTATTGAACATGCCAGCAATGAAAAATTTATTATTAAACAACTGCCTCAGGAAAACATCAGTGGCCTTGTCACCTAGGCACAAGATTGATAACATGTCACATTCCGAACAGGAGGGCCCAATGCCTCTCAAATTTAAACCTTGAAAGGGTAATACTGAGCATGCCACAGCATAAGTCACATTTTTAATTTAATGTTTTATTAAATGTTAGATAGAAAATATTCATCCAGGCCTCACAGACTCTGTCTTAATAAATGAGTTGGCACTCTTTAAGATGTAAAGAATGGTCACAGCTTCTCAAGGGCATCAGAAACCCTGAAGCATAAGACACCAGTAAACACAAAAGGCAAAGGCAGCATGGACAGTGATATATTCACAAGCACCATGGGTGAGCAGACGCTTTCAAAATGCTGAGGCTAACAAAACAAGGGCAGTGAACTCCCAGTATAGGAAAAACACCTGCCGTAAGAAGCTGTGCTTGAGTGCTGTTGCGTGACAGTGTCCACTACTGAGAAAACGGAAAAGGGGGCAACTTTATCACCCTGCTGCTACTATATTTCAGACTATTTATGAATTTTTAAGCACACAAAGCATGATTAATATATTTATTTTGCTCCCGTCTTTAATTTTTTAAACTTTGTTTTCTACTTTGAGCACAAAAGGCAGGCTGACAGACCTGTTCCATGATTCTCTCCCTTCTCTATGCTTCTTTGCAGTACCTACACCACTATGGCTTGTGTCCCCCTACAGAACTGATGTCAATATCAATATATGATTTGGCTTCGGAGAAAGGTTACCAAGTCCCTCAGTCAACCCCACCCCCCACACCACTTCCAAACCAGCCCCAAAATATTGAGAATACTGGGACCAATGTTGTCTTTAATTCTTTCGGCTACTGTGAGGGAGTGCAGCTTAGCACCACTGACGCAATACCAGGATGTCATGGCACAGCTGAACCCTTCAATATATGTCTGTTGGGTTTAATATAATTTATTTCAATAGGAACAGTATTGCTCCTTAAAAAAAACTGACAGTTTTACAACAGGCAGTAGACTTGATTTTTCCATTAAAAAAACAAATATACTTAGCACTATTTTTCCTAGAAGAGTAAAAATTTTCATTAATCTCCAATTTCCGCACATGTAACAATGCTCTTTAGCGATAGGACAACAGGCCGTAATACCAAATATGCAAAAATACTGACTTAAGATATGCTAAAATGTTCTCTCTTGTTTCTGCTTCTTGTTCATGTACTGTTGATGTGTTTCTACTGCACTAATAAGAGCATATTTAAAAGGGAAGATGTTTCCAAAATGTTCTTTGAACTTGGCAATATCCAGGATGTAAGAAAGTGAATGCCCAGGATGTAGGGTTGACAACTTTCTGATTGCAGAAAACCAAATACCCTTGCCCTGGCCCTGTCCTGCACCATCACTTCTCCGAGGCTCTGCCCCCACTCACTCCATCTCCCTTCCCTCCATCGCTCGCTCTACCCAACCCTCACTCACTCGGGCATTTTCACCAGGCTGGAGCAAGGGGTTGGGGTGTGGAAGGGCATGAGGGATGCAGTCTCCGAGTGGTGCTTACCTCAGGCGGCTCCCGGGAAGCAGCTGACATGTCCATCTGGCTCCTAGGCAGGGGTGCAGCCAGGCAGCTCTGCAGGTGCTGCCCCTGCAGTTCCCATTGGCCGCAGTTCCTGGCCAATGGGAGCTGCAGAACCAATGCTTGGGGCAGGAGCAGCGCATGGAGCCCCCCTGCACTTAGGAGCCGGACATGCTGGCTGCTTCTGGGAACCATGCGGAGCCAGCTGCTGCAGCCAACTGGATTTTTAGCATCCCCTGACCAGAGCTGCCAAGGTCCCTTTTTGACAGGACGTTCTGGTCGAAAACCAGACGCCTGGCAACCCTACCAGGATGCGTACAATAAAAGACCAGGTGAGTAACAAAACAAAGCATATGAGTGTGATGAAATTCTGAGTGTCAAGTCAACCCGAGGCGCAATTCTGTATCTGATTCAAAAGAAAGAAGTACTTTCTCCTTTAAAACAGTAAAATATTAGCAGAGGGAGGTGGCAGTGAATATGGTGTAAAAACAAGAACAGAAAGATATACTCATTGCTAGTAAAAGTGATCAAAGAACCATATTGAGTAAGGCCGTACTCAATACTATCTCTATTTAGGTAATAAAGTCACAGTTTTTATGTAGTACATTATAACCTCAGAATGAGTAGTTTCTGATGAAAATTTTCTATCTATATGGTGATCTGATTCACTTCCTGGGTGCAAAAATGAAACACCCAAAATGTTCTCCCTGTATTATCTGAGTATATAATAACTTTGGCAACAATGGGGTTATCCTAGGGTCACAATGGTGCAACTGAGAACAAAATTTACTCCAAAGCTTTTGAAACTGATACAGGGGATACTTCATATGCGGGGTATGACTACAAAAGGATGAACTTATAAATGCTGTTTACTTGTTTATTATTATTTGTTAACCTTTTGTTATTATGAAATCAGAAAAAATACTTTAAAATGTTAGCATCTCTTATGTAGCCCCCTTTGTTTCACTAGATTATTTTTGTTATATTTGGTACTGAATCAGATTTTCTTTGGTACTAAGAAGAGTGAGGAGTTTACTCTGTTTAAATAGCAGTTATTTTGGTCACCCTTGTGAGAACTCAAACAGGCCAGACAATTTCATCTTCACAAAGTGCACAGCAGTAGAGAAGTCCAATATTGATTCCTCTTCGAGAAGTCCTTTACATCCATGCAAAGTGGATGTAAAATATCACCATTTGAGAATGGTGATACTTTACACCGCATGGCACAGATGTAAATAACTATGAAAGGTAAGAAGCGGTAGAGAACCAAACCCAATATCAGTTTTTAGACAGGACTAAAGTACCTGACCAGGACACATGCAAGTACCTGATCATTTTTTCAGAGACAGGAGAAAGCACAATAGAGATTACCTAGCATAATGAGCCCTGCATATGAAATCAAAGGCTCCTTCATCAGGAGCAGAGAGGAAAATACCTACAGTTGCTACCTGAGCTCCAAAAAGTTCTTTGTCTAATAAAAATCCCAAATTTTGAACACATGTAAAAAGGTGGTACAGACAGTGATACTAAATGCAGCACAGTCCATGACCCTTCATCACCCCTCCTAAAGATGCTATGCACTCATTGAGCAGTAACACCTGACAAAGTAAACTCCCTGCAGATCAATTGCTCTGAACTACCCTCAGATATCTTACCAAAGAAAGGAACACAAAAAGATAGCACATCCAACACTGCTAGGGAACACAGACGTTTTAGGGAAACTTCATGGTCAACAGGATCAAAGGCTACAGACAGAGCTATGCTAATTCGCATGGACACTATAGCTTCATACATCACTGAGAGGGTATCATAAGCCAAGATAGCTACGGCAGTTGCTGTCCCATGCCAGGAATGAAAACCTAATTTACATGACAATGAAATTTGAGGACTCCACATATGAGAGCTGCCATGCTACAATCTATTCAGTCTCTTTCCTCCTCCTCCCCACAAAAAAGAGAGCTGAATACAGATTGATCCCCAGATGGCCACTTTCAAGACTTCCCTAACCCATCAATGGGAAACATTGAACCTCAAACAACAATGAGCCTTGTACTTCCCTAGTGGTCTTCACCAACCTGAAAAGCTGTGGAACTAACTCACAGTTAAAGCCTGATAAGCCCTCAATACCTCCAGATCTTCAGCGAGTGACTAAGGTCACACCCAGGCAGAGGAGACAAAAGGTGGCTGCATTCAAGTAAATGGAAGAACTCCTTTTGACTTCCATGGGATGAGGATTTCACCTTCAGCATTTGCCCTCTAAGAATACAACTGTTCTCAAGGAGGCAGACAGCTCAGACTAGATCTGAGCAATTTTATTCAAAAATAATACGACAATTTTTTATTTTAGATATAGCGAGGCATCCACAAAGGAGCTCCGGTTAGAAATTCCCTTTCCACCCATTATATGCTATGAAGACACCTGAAAGGATTTTAACTGTAAATTAAGTCTGCAGAGTGTCCTTTAGTAACCTTCAGTTTTGAAGATGAAAAATTGAGATTTCCCATCCACATGTACAGTGACTAATCACCCAATAAATTTGCAGACAGCTGGTTGCAGAATTCCTGAATTCTCTTAAAAAGATGTCAAATAATCAAAATGATTTAAAAATATAAGAGCCATAAATAGTGTATAAGAACTAATTCTCTAAGAATGCCACTGATTCCTCATGAATGAAAATGAGACCATTTACTACAATACCACCATTTGTAAGTAGAAATGGTAGTTTTATCGCTGAAAGTAAAGGCTTTCATAAATGAGTGGCCAAAATGTGTGTGCATTGTAAGTTCTCTCTAACTCATGCAAACCACATTACAATCCATGGAATGGAAGGAAAAAATTACAACACCCTGTGTGACTTTGGGGACCTCACTTCATCTCTCTGGGCCTCTATTTCTTCTCCCACCATCTTGTTTATTTTGCACATAAGCTCTTTGGAGCAGGGACTCTCTCTTATGTGTTTGGATAGTGCTTAAAACTTGCCCCAGTCTCCGTTGGTAATGGTACTATTATAGCACAGTTAATAAATAATAATAAAAGTGTCCATACACATGTTCAAGTATTTGTGAAGGTATCATACCAACAGCCTAGAGACAGATGCCTATTATGATGTTACCCACCTGCGTACACATACTGTGTCAAGTATGCCCATGCCACTTGCATCAAACAACTTCATTAACTCACTTCATTCAGTGCCAAGACCAAAATGGACCGTTTTTTTTTAAGTTCATTATGGAGTTATTCAGCATATTTCATAGACCTTGTCATACTATATTGCTCTCTTCACTCACTCCACTTGGTCTAGTGCTTGTTTCCTTTCTGTTCCTTCACAACAAATGTTTGTGTGAAAGACTTAACCTCTGCAGTTCCTGTTATCAGGAAGTCCTCCTGTAACAGGAACAGTCTGACTCATTGACTGACCACCTATTTTCAGATCTGACGTGATTTTTTTCCCACTTGCCTACTTCATACCTCCTAATTTGTCTCTTCCTCTATTTTAAATATCTATATGTATCCATTTAAACTGGCATAAAATATTGTTTGTAAAAAAAGCACTATACAAAATAAAGTGGCGATCTATAGAATTGGCTAAAACACTGCCAGTGGAAATAAGAGCTGCCCCTGCCCCTAATGGCCTGCCAATAAATCTGAATCCTCAGCCAGTGGTGCCACATCACTGGCAACTTTTAAATCACAGGAGGTCAGACTAGATGATTGCAAGGCGAGAGGGCCTTGTGATCTATGCAGCTACCTAGGGATAAGATGGTACTTCCATCTCCCATGCCCAACTGAGTCTTGACCTTTCTGCTGAGATGAGCAAAGGTGTCAATTAGTGCAGTGATGGCATTGATTTGGTCTTCTGGGAACTCTGTTATTACCAAGAGGACAAAGTTCAGAAGCTTCTTTTAACATTGGGTGCCTAAGAGACATTACATGCCAATATCTTTCAGTAACAACCCCCCGGTGATATTTCTCAATCATTTCCAGAAATACTGAATTTGCTTCTATCTATCACCACTTTCCAATACTGGATGATTTAAGAATGTATTCAGTCCCTTTAAACTCATGATTTAAGTTTAAAACTGATAGTTTCTACATATCATCATCAGCTCCTTAAGCCATAAGCCAACAAGTCTCAGTTAAACTTGGTCAGACCAATGGACCAGGTATTCAAGACCAAGAAATGATGGCTTGTGTCATCTCTATCACAATTATACAGCCTTTAAACTATCCGAATAAAATGCGATTAACCCACATATTTATCAAATATTACCTTGTTTTGTCATAGGGGATGTGGCAATGGTGAGCATAGAGAGAGGCTGTCTCTCTGTCTTACACAATTGTCTCATTTTGCCATAACTCAGATAGAATCTTTAGTTACACAAGTCTAAAAGAATGTATAGTTAAATTAGTGCCATGTCCACAGAAATCAAAAGCAGAACAAGACCTATGGAGTGATATTCTGCCCTTATTAGGTGCATATAAAAACTTTCCACTGACCTGAGTTGGAAACCAGCTGGGGATTCCAAAGGAACAATCTGACATTAAGTTTGCAAATCTCTTATTTTTAAGTCAGGTAGGGAAATATTTAACTAACATAGACATACCTTGTTTGAACGCAACACAACAGACATTATACTCTTGCAGAAAGTATGCAGTTTCTTCCTAATAGAACTCATCAAAATTTCCCAAAATTAAAAATTTCTGACTTAATTAATTAATTGCTCAAAACTTAAATGAAAATAAATGGGATGAATTCTTAAAAAAAAAAATCCCTTTTCAACCCAATCTACTTCCCATCATAGGAAAGAGAAAGACCTGCATAAACTCTCTGAACACCTAAACAAACCTCACCAAGAGATCAAAGGATGTGAGATCTGTATAGTTTGTGCATGTGTCTCTGTATAAATTGATTACAAATATTTCTGAAATTAAAAGTTACATGGGTTGGCTGGTTTGTATATACTAGTCTATGGCAGGTGTGAGAAGGTTATTTCACACATTCTGTCCCCATTTAAAATTTCATATTATTGCGTTAATGCCTAAAAAAGCTTGGAGTTACATAGGTGGCAACTATATGTGAGTTTTAAGAACATAAGAATGACCATACTGGAACAGACCAATGGTCCATCTAGCCCAGTGTCCTGTCTTCCAACAGTGGCCGATGCCAGATGCTTCAGATGGAATGAACAGAACATGGCAATTTATCAAGTGATCCATCCCCTGTCATCCAGGCAATCAAAGGTTTAGGGATATCCAAAACATGCAGTTGCATCCCTGAACATCTTAGCTAATAGCCATGGTATGACCTAACCTCCATGAATTTATCTCATTCTTTTTTTAATTCACTTTTGGCCATCACAACATGCCCTGGCAACAAGTTCTACAGGCTGACTGTGCATTGTGTAAAGAAGTACTTCCTTATGTTTATTTTAAACCTGCTGCCTATTAACTTCTTTAACTAAGAAGCTCTAGTTCTTGTGTTATCTGAAGGGTTAAATAACTCTTATTCACCTTCTAGACACCATTCATGATTTCATTGACCTTTATCATATCCCCCCTTTAGTGATCTCTCTACCAAGCTGAACAGTTCCAGTCTTTTTAATCTCTCCTTTTGTAGAAGCTGCTCCATACCCTTAATCATTTTTGTTGCCCTTCTCTGAACTTTTTTCCAGTTCTGATACATCTGTTTTGAAATGAGGTGACCAGAACTGCACACAGTATTCAATGTGTGGGCTTACCACAGATTTATGTAGTGGCATGATATTTTCTGTCTTATTACCTATCCCTTTCCTAAATGGTTCCTAACATTATTAGATTTTTTGATTGCCACTACACATTGAGCAGCTGTTTTCAGAGAACTATCCACAATGACTTCAAGATCTCTTTCAGAGGGGTAAAAGCTAAATTAGACCCCATTGTTTTGTAATGTAAAGTTGGGATTGTTTTCCAATGTGCATTACTTTGAATTTATCAACACTGAATTTCACTTATCAATTTGTTGCCCAGTCACCCAGCTTTGTGAAATCCCTCTGTAACTCTTCACAGTCAGTTTTGGACTTAACTATCTTGAATAATTTTGTATCATCTGCAAGCTTTGCCACCTCACTGTTCACCCCTTCTTCCAGATCATTTATGAATATGTTGAACAGCACTGCCCCCAGTATCGATTCTTAGGGGATCCTGATATTTACCTCCCTCCATTGTGAAAACTGACAGTTTATTACTGCCCTTTGTTTCCTAGCTTTTACCCAGTTATTGATCCACATCTTTTCATGTATTTATACCTACTCCTGTATTTTTCACTCTATGCATCTGATGAAGTAGGTTCTAGCCCATAAAAACTTATGCCCAAATAAATGTGTTAATTTCTAAGGACTCCTCATTATTTTTTTATCCAGGAGAGGACTTTCCCCCTTACCCCATGCCTGTCTACTATGCTTAGGAGTCTTTGGTAAGAGACCTTGTCAAAGGCTTTCTGAAAGTCGAAGTACACTACATCCACTGGAACACTCTTGTTGACATATTTGTTGACCCCCCCTCAAATTGTAATAGATTGGTAGGCCTGATTTCTCTTTAGAAAAGACATGTTGACTCTTCCCCCAACATATCGTATTCCTCTAAGTGTTTCACAAAGTGCTTCAGAGAATTTCAAAGACAAAATAAAAACTAGCTGTTGCTGCTTCATAAACAACCTCCCTTCATGATTAGGCATGGATATAGTGTATTTTCGAACCATTTATCTCTTTGTCAATTACATATTTGTCTAAGGGGCTTCGCTGAATGAAGAAAGCACGAGTGATATGCAACATAAAATCTGTTGGGACACTGACAGTGTTACTCTTATTGACAGTTTTGGTTAGAGAGAGGAAATGTATCTGGCCAATTAGCTCTGTCACTTTGAAAATCCAATATTCCCATGCACCACAATTTTAAAGGAAAACATTCCAGTATCTTTGAGCCACAACTTAGTTCTGATAAAATAATGAAAAAAAGAAAATAATTGAAATTTAAAATTTAATAGAAATATTTTAGTAATTAAAGAAAAAAAATCAATTTTAAGAATTTAAAACTTTCTTCATTTGTGTTTGTTGCCCAAACATAATAGTCCTGTAGATAAAGGAAAAATCAAATGGAAATTGACTAGATACAGACCAGTCTAACTTCAGTGTTCACTGATGTAGGCCAGCCGAAGATCTGTCCCTAAATTTGTAATAATTGTTTCATTAATACTAAAGCACACAGGTAAGGATTTTTATTTTAAGTATAATCTTTTACACAACAGTGTCCCTTTCAGCAAACTACAAAGGTAAATATAGGAACTCTAGTCTTGGGACTGGAGCAGCTTGCATTTAACAAATTATGCATTTTTAGCAGAGGTAAAATTCTTTGAGTTTTTTCATAATGACTTGACTACACAGGGCATGAACTTATTGCAAGAAATGACAGCAGTTTATTTTTTTTGACAGTAAAGGACATAGACTAAGCCTTCCCACTGATTAAACCCTGAGTTTCATATCTATTAAACAGAAGAACACTGGCCATTATGTTTTCAAAAGGGAGTTCCCATGAGAATAAATATCATGTGAGCAAGCTGGTGTCAAAGTGTAGTTTGCTATATACTATTTTTTAAGTGTCCTATATTCCGGGTTAAATATGAATATCACATCACAAAGCGGACAAGAACATCAGTCTTTATGAATCAGAGACACTTGTATGTATGAAACTGTGCAAGTATCTTGCAATCAGAGACAGGTGGCAGAGGAATTTCTTTTCATTATAGCTAACGGACAACATATTTTGTACATCATCTGTTAAACACCGAATTTGATAGACTCTCTATTTCTCCAAACTGAAACAATATGAAAGGAATTTGAAACTAACATTAATTAATGGATTTGTCCATCTAGCACTACAATTTTCAGCAGTTTCTTTCTAGGAACTGTACATAGTTCTGCCATACAATTTTTTTTGAGTGGAGGGTTTTTTTTCTTCACCCCGATCACAAGTTATTTTATGCAGACATGAATAACTAGAACTGTACAAAAATGATATCAAAATATTATATCAATGTATTTGAAGGATAATGGGCCATCAAAGACCATGGAGCAGATTCTGCTCTCACAGTTGTTGGGTCAGATGATGAACCTGGTCAAGGTTCATTAAAGAAATATTTCATGAAGAATTTTGCTGGCTCTGGATTCTAGAGAAAACTTATCAGAGAGTTCATGAACATGTTTTCAGTAAATAGCAAGTTTCATCTCTGGAGTCTCCTAATTAAACTTATTTGCTTAGCAACAAAATAGAACACACCTTTGTTCAGACTTCAGCTTTAGTTTAGTGTTAGTATGAACCTGAAAGCCAGAGCATAAGAGAGGGGTGCAAAAAATGTGAGACGAAACCTGCTGCTAAGATTCACTGAATCTCATGTAAATGAAAATTGATAGGTTTTTCATGGGTCTAAAAATATGGAACAGGATCTTCAAAGTGTCCTCGCCACCCTAAATCCTTTCATAACTCACTCATACTATGTCATTTCACTTACTCTTCTATATATTAAAACTGTAAACTTTAAACACCAGTTTCTGGGAACTATTACCAGTCATTATTAGAGGCTAACAGGATAGAAGAGCAAAAGCTATTAAAAACACTTTCTTTAAAATATAATATCTGTCAGGGGTTCTGATTTGCTGCTAATCTCTTGGGAAGGCAGATGGATGTGTACCGTTCTCAGTGTAAGGGAGATCTAAGAAACCTGCCTGAGAGCCTCTGATAAATCTTCTCTATGTTCACATTAGTTTTGATGAAGGTTCTGTGTGAAATGGAGAACAAAAAAAAAAATGCCTGTGAAAAATGCTCCCATTTTGTACTGGAGTATTTTCAGGGTTTATTCCTTAAGGAGAAACAGCTCCTGACAATATTTTACCTTGTATTTCTTTGATGTATTAAATCATGGTGGGTTATATTAAAATTGTGTGGGCTAGAAGCACCATTTAATGAGTGACAGCCTCCAGAAATACCAACAAATATTCTGTGATTCTCCCTTCCCCCCCCCAAAACAATGCACTCTTGAAAGAAGCATATATTCATTCTTTATGCTATTTAACATGAAAGCAGGTCAGAAGATATATTCCACTCAAGCATACGCAGATAACATATTCTGAGTTTGAGCCAGCCTGGAGTGGCAAGGTGCTCCCAAAGCTTCCCCGTGTACATTCCAAATGCAAAGTGGCTGAAAACCTGAGCCTTCATTTGCCTAACATGAAATAGGTTTCTCAGGTTTGGCTGGCAAAATAGTTATGAATCAGATTGCAAATTTGCCTCTGGATGGTTCTTTGCTGTGAGCTCAAGTATTTGACATTTGTACTTTTGTAAATTAATGATATGGTGGTCATTTACATCACATGGTGGAATTTTTGTTCTTTGATTGGATTTCCTAACCTTCATTAATAGGAGGAGTGTCTGAACAAATTATGATCTCCTATCCTACTCAACTTCCTATATTGCAGCCACACTGAAGTATTTTAGTGTCTTCCAAAAACAGACAAGATTGCTAGTATCAAGCAAATTTTTCTTTTCAGTCTTCCATCAAAAGAGTAAAGTTATACATCTTTGTTAAAGTTGTTCTGTTTTAATATCAAAAACACTTGATATGTTCTGCATTGCTATGCAGGGCAAGGAAGTCACTGTAGAGAATTTTACTTATCCCTTTCTAGACCTCTTGACATCTTGTGATGGACTCTGTGAAATGCTGCAGAAAGGTTGACGAGTGATAATATGGTTGTATGAGTATGAAATATATCCATTGGTGAATCTCTCATGTCACATTCACACAAAGCTAAGTCTTAAGTGTAGAGGGTGGGGTCCTGACTAATTTCCTAATTGCCAGGGCTCTTATTAAGACAGTGTTTGGAAATGTTGTGATAAATGTCACTCCAATATGTAACAATATTTAATGTATCTGCCTAAAGCATTGATTGAATTAACTAATCTCCCACCTTCTGTCATTATTCCCCACAGTTACAGACACAGTTTAGTGGTCTCGTATATACGCTTGATCCAGTCATGACGGAAACAGCCCCTTAACCTTGTTAGACTCATTTGAACAGCTGCAGTAGTGACAAGATCCCTCACAAGAAGCTATTAAAGGAATTAAGTAGTTATAAGGTAAAAAGCAAAGTACTGCTAATGGGTCAAAAACTGAGGGGGGGGGGAACTCCCCACAAGTAGGAATAAATGGTACAGCAAAAGTTAACAGCTGGGTGCCCCAAGGTTCCATACAGGGCTCAGGTTTTTAATACATATTAATGATGTGAAAAAGTGAGTGAGCAGCAAGGTGACAAAATCTGCATATAACATTAACTTGTTTACATTAGCCAAGTCCAGTGAAAACTGGGAACTTCAGAGGGACCTAACCAATCTAGGTGAATGGACAACAGGACAGCAGATAAAATTGAAAGTGGTGCATGTTGGAGGCAGGGAATATAACTACTCATACACTTTACAGGGATCTAAATTAACAGCATAAATTCAAGGAAAGGACCTGTGCATCACTGTAGACACCTCAATGAAGAGCTCTGTTCAATGTGCAGCTGCAGTCAAAAAAACAGCACAATGTTAGAATGCATAAAAATGAGATGGAGAATAATAAAGAATAGTATTATATAAAACCAATACTTTGTCCTCATCTGGAATACAGTATGTGGTACTGGTTACCCCATCTCAAAAAGTATATTAGTGAATTAGAAGGGGTTCAGAGAAGAGTCATCAGAATAAACGGGGGGGGGGGGGAATGAATATGAAGAGGGACTGAAAAAAATGGAATAATTTACCTTAGAAAGAAGATAAATCAGAGGGAATATTTAAAAGTATATACAATTATAAGTAGCAAAGCAGAGGTAGATCAGGAGGGTCTATATTCTTGTCTCAGAATTCAAGAAGAAAAGGACATGAAATGAAACTGAAAAGCAGCAGGTTCAAAACTGATAAAAGTACATAATTTTTTCCACACAGCACAGAGTGGTGTAGCTCACTGCCAACAGGATATCAATGATGCCAAGAATTTAGCAAGATTCAAAAAGGGTATGGACACTTAACTCTGGATTTTCTTGTGATCTTTATATTAGCAAAAGTTAAAACAAAGTTTTGGAAGGGATATAAAGCCTCATATTGCAGGGCTTAAAGCCAGAATATAACTAAATGGGTTAGCATAAGATTTCCGTGGAGGCTGGGGAACTACTCCACCTCTACCTACTTCAAGGGTTTTTTGCCTTTTCCCTTGCGGCCTCTCATTCTGGCCACTGTCAGAGACAAAATATTGTACTAGATGGAGCACAAGTCTGATCCAGTATGATAATTATTGTATTCTGAGTGCTGTGTTAAGTATACAATCCCACATACAACAATATTCCATTTACATACCAGTCACTAATTGAACATACTACTCTCTGTTTATATGTTACCTACCACCATTTACCATCGTCATCATTACAAAGAGTATAGTAGTTTTGTGTGCGTCTCTGGAGTAATTGAAGTATGTGATATCTGGATGCAGGACCATACTCGTTGCTGTGACACTTGACACCCAATCTAAACGCCCAGCTACACTACAAACATCTTGCTCCATGTTCTGTGCCTGGAACACATGTGTATACTGCCTTCAAAGAAGGAACCTTTTTCTTTCTTACGCCTTGTGCTGCATCTCAACATTTCCTCCTTGCTAACATTCTTCTCGTCTCCTCTTCATTGTTGCTCATAATGGTTGGTTTTTGAACCACTTGTTTTCTCATTCTCTAGCTTCTATTTCCCCCCACCCTTCTCTTTCTAAGAAGGCTAGATGAACACTTCTAATGCAAATACAAATCTACGAACAAATAATGGCATTCATACAGACAGAAAGCTCCTCCCCAAACAAACAATCTGCTCACAGACGTGTGAACCAAAGAGAGTGTGCAAATATGGCTGGACTGAAATATAATTATTAATTTGTGATAATGTTCTGAAACACACACACACACACACAAAATGTCCAGCTCACTCCATTCAAGGAAAAAATCCTCAGAGCATTCCAATTAAATGCCTGGTATGTGTAAATAAATAGTTGTTAACGTTCTGACTTAACTGTAGCCTTACAATCACAATGACGTTGGTTGTGTTTTGCTTGGTGTTTTTTTAATAATTTGATTTTTTGGTGGTTTTAAGGGGAGCAAAAAAAAATCTTTGTTAATAATCTTACCAATAAAATGGTAACCATCTAATCTTTGAAGTTCACATTTCATTTAGGGGAAAGGTAGACAAAGGGACAGAATTCACACATTCCATGGAATGAATGGACTGTGGAGGGGACAGAATTTAACACTTTACTAAAATGCCTGGAATGAAAGTAGGATACAGGAAGCGTACATGGATACTTTTGTTATTGTTTTCTGGAGACTTTTCTGCAAGTAGCATTTACAGGGAAGCAACACATCTGCTTACATTATGATGGCTGTATCATGGCAACAGAAACGGATAGCAATGCATATTAAAAATATTTTAAAAGCTTAGAATTTGTAGAAAACTCTGCACCACAGCAAAAAATGGCATAGAAACACTAAATTCTGGGTGGTATTTTTGGAGGACTTTATCAGCGTGTGTTTCAATGAGACATTTACGTGTATAATGTTGTGCACACGTTCACCAAACAACAGCCACTGTGACTGCCCCATAGGGAGACTGAGGAGGGAAGTGTACCCCAGGAAGCTATGATCTTTCCCTAAACTCCAATGTGTTGGGAGGCTGCCTACATAGCCCTGCCTCTCCAATCCCTTTGCAGGGATGTGGAGACATTCTGAGAATGCAGTGCAGGGAGCGAACATGTGATAGTCCCTTATTCTACTTGCAGTCACTCCAATGCATACACTGAGCACCTGCACACCAGTCAGTAATAATCTGGCTCTTTGTCATTATCCAATTAAATGTGGCCAAGATTTTCAAAAGTGAGTAGTTATTTGGGGACCTTCAGTTTTTGGCTAAGCAACTCTAGTCACCTTAAGGGGCTCAGCATCAAAAACCTAGCCTTTTTGAGATGTTACGGTGGGCATCAAAAAATTTTGGCATCCAAACATCAGTAGTCACTTTTAATTTTGTGGCCAAAATTTTCAAAAGAACTAAGGACTGATTACATACTGAATTTGAAGTTTCAAATTCAACCATTATGTATTGTTTGCATGAGGAAAATGGTGATTAGAGAGGAATATTTTTTTCAGGCTCTCATAACTCAAACATCGGGAGGAATTTCTATTTCATAGTTTATAGATACCAAGCACTGAAAACTTCAATACCAAATGTAAAAGTCTGAGGAAATCATGACCATATGCAAACAAGAATTCATCACTGAAAGGGGAAGAGATGACGGAAAAGCACAAACTCTGGGACAGCAGAGAATTTAGCTTTTCACTCTGAAACTGCATTACCACTATCTGAGACACAAGTTGTATTCAGACAGACTGACCACGTTTCCCCTCACCCCCAACAGCTACTCATAAATTTATCATACCACTCATCTTGGGGTTGAAACTTACCATGTTTTTTCTCATGTCCAAAGATCTCCCTACCACCACCCCAAAGAATGAATTGAGCTATTGTTAATGAGTTTTTGAGGCTGTTTTTCTCATAGGTTTCAGTGAAATATTTTGCACTTGTGTGACAAAAAATATGATAGACAAACTTCAAGCTGAGTTGTTTTTTAGATCCCATTGAGACTTAAGAAGTTGATAACTTTAGAACAATTTTCCTACAAACATGCCTTTAAAGTTATGAACTTTAAAAGTTAATAATGTTGTGCATGTATAGTTGAACTTTATGATTCACATTTGTGCATTTTAAGTCCACTACAGTGTCATTAAAAAAAAAAAGCATGAAAAACTTGAGCATGCATCCTGTTCTTGAAACACATCCTGGGTGCTTGGCCTTAAAGTGCACATTATAAACTACCTTGGGCCTTTGAAGCTTATGCAGCCCAAAACACAATTAAGTTGCTCGCTGACATTCCTACATAATAATGTAAGCATTTTCAAATAAACTAAAATAGATTTTTAATGTGTTTTAAAACTTATTCATAACATGCCTGAAGTTCAGCTATTATTCAGGGCTTACACACAAGGGTCTTGGAAGTCCAGATCTATCTGAAAACCCTTAGTCCCATCATTAGGCCCATGGGTTTCACTACTCACATGTGAGTAGGAGCACTCATGTGAATAAGGGTTGGTAGACCAGGCCCTGAGATCATGACATAGCTCCAAACTAGCAGTCATTTCATCAGGAAGACCAATGTTCAAAGGTTAATCGTGTTTAAAAGCCTCCATAAAGTCATCTTGTGCTATACAAACAGACAAGTTATTACTTAGAGTATTTTTCCCTAATTCTCACTGAAAGGGAGAGAGATGATGGAAAGCAAAAACAAACTCTGGGACAGCACAATTTCTCCTGCTGAATGAACACTGATAAGCAAATTCTGAATCATTGTTTCACCTGGCTTATGCTATTCAGTGGCTGATGACCAGAAAACCCACAAATAAATTAAACAGTTTGTGAACCACACTACTTTTCAGATCATGAGTACCAGAGAGAGCTCTGCTCTTATTTCCCTTCTCCTAACCTCCATAATTCATGGAGTTTAACGTGCTAGGCAATATTCTCTGGCCCAATCCTCCTTTCCCTTCACAAAGCTCTGGGAGCAGAAAGCAAGCATGGTACGGGGAGTATCCAGAGAATATAGAGCTAATGTAGCAGGTTTCTATGCCAATTCACCCTGTCACTCCAGCTGCTTGGGGGCACCTAAGGAAAGGAGAAGGAGAAAGGAATGGAGCACTGTCTCTTCCTGTTGGTCAATGGCCACTTGGAGTTATAACCACCTGATGTAGATCAGCACCCAGGATGTTCTAACTTATGCCAAGGCTATTGCAGGACTCGTCCCTAACATCAAGGAGCCATAACTGACAAACTTATGCCCCAACCTCACCTACATATCATGAATTTGTATCTGGCTGACAATGTGGCTTCCAACCTATCTATTTATATGGCCCCTACCCGTGTAGTATCTGACAGTTTACCCCCACTATGTGACGTGCACAGCTGAATTTAAAAAATATATTTTCTACACATTTCGGAAGTCATCTTCCTTTAGCATTTTCCTGTGTTGCCAGTGTGGTGTGATTTAACATTCCCTCAGTCTGCATTGCAATGTAGTATGACAAAAGCTGAAATATCAGCTCAGGGTGGACACTGCAGAAGGTAAGTGACTTAAACAGAGGATTCAAGTACTTAGGGGAGAGAAACACTTGTAGAGGAGGAACACAGTAAAAAAGGTAATGTAAATCACAAATGGGCAAGTGTTGAAAAAGATGTAGAAAGATAAAGAAGGGCATGATCACTCTTGCAAACCTTAGCACTGTGTTCCATAGTGTTCTTAATTGCACCAGCCAAATAAGAATTGTGTCTATCTCTAGACCATCCAACATGGCAAAATACCAACTGAGTTAATTCTGAGTAATCCCATAATGCAACTACTAAGCAATGACTTTGGATGCTTTATGCTCCCTCCTCTGGGACAGTGGTGCTGACTAAGACTGGGATTATTTGCTCTACCAGAGATCAATAGCACACCTGGTGTGCTCACCTGGCATCTTGTAATTCTGAGATAGTGAGCTACACTTGCTGAGTTTTTTTCCTTATTTTCTATCTTAAATTTTAGGCAAGTTGGATAAAGTGAATCCTCATGGATAGTGTGATAACTTGAACTACCGCCTTGGTCTTGACATACTACAGTCTTCAGCCAGGCTCAGCTTCTTCCAATAACTTTGCAATGCACTTCACACCTGTCCCACCACACAATATCCTTGCTGTTTCAGTGGACAGGCCTCTCTTGAGTGAGTTAGCCAGTGGCACAAAAATGAGTGCTGGCTTCATGATGAAGACAAGCTTCCTGCTGAGGAACTTTTCATTTCTCAGTTGGACTTCTAGGTGCAAAATTACAATAGCCCTTCTTTAAGAATACACTTTCCATATTTTATTCCCTCATTTTCCACACTTTCAGTAGCTGCTATCTTGAAGAGTTTTATGTCTGTTTATTACATAAAGAATTCCCCTTAGCATTGCTGGGGAGGACAAAATAAGGAATGCACTCTCCAAAGGCTCTTAAACAGATGGATTTTTTTTAAGTCAAAGCATGAAAAAGTCTAATGAAACACATATACCAGGAAAAAGACCACAAGAAAAAAAAGGCAAACCGTTGAAATTTTTTTCAGCTTGAAAAAGTGGAACATATTTTTTTTTCTTCTATTTGTGTTGAACAATGAGCTGGCAACTATTTGTCATAGAATCGTAGCACTAGAAGGGTCCTTGAGAGGTCATCTAGTCAAGTCCATTACACTCATGGCAGGACTAAGTATTATCTAGACCAGTGTTTCCCAAACTTGGGACGCCGCTTGTTCAGGGAAAGCCCCTGGTGGGTCCAGCCGGTTTGTTTACCTGCCACGTCCGCAGGTTAGGCTGATCGCAGCTCCCACTGGCCGTGGTTCGCTGTGCCTGGCCATTGGGGGCTGCGGGAAGTGGCGTGGGCCGAGGGACGTACTGGCCGCCACTTCCCGCAGCCCTCTCATTAAGCTTGTGATCTACTATGACCCCAGATCCTTTTCTGCAGTACTCCTTCTTAGGCAGTCTTTTCCCATTTCGTATATGTGCCACTGATTGTTCCTTCCTAAGTGGAATACTTTGCATTTGTCCTTATTTCATCCTTTTTACTTCAGACCATTTCTCCTGTTTGTCAAGATCATTTTGAATTTGAATCCTATCCTCCAAAGCACTTGCAACCACTCCCAGCTTGGTATCATCCGCAAACTTTATAAGTGTACCCTCTATGCCATTATCTATACCATTGATGAAGATATTGAACTGAATCAGATCCAGAACTGATCCCTGTGGGAGCTCACTCGATATGCCCTTCTAGCTTGACTGTGAATCACTGATAACTACTCCCTGAAAACAGTTTTCAGCCAGTTGTACACCCACCTTATAGTAAGTCCATCTAGGTTGTATTTCCCTAGTTTGTTTATGAGGACGTCATGCGAGCCAGTAGCAAAAGCCTTACTAAAGTCAAGACATACCACATCTACTGCTTCCCCCTGTCCAGAAGACTTGTTACCCTGTCAAAGAAAGGTATTAGGTTGGCTTGACATGATTGGTTCTTGACAAATCCATGCTGACTGTTATTTATCACCTTATTTTCATTTAGGTGTCTGCACATTGATTGCTTAATTGTTTGCTCCATTACCTTTATAGGTACTGAAGTTAAGCTGACAGGACTGTAATTCCCCACCTTGTCCTTATTTCCCTTTTTATAGATTGGCACTGTATTTGCCATTTTCCAGTCCTCTGGAATCTCTCTCATCTTCTTTGACTTTTTGAAGATAATAGCTAATGGCTAGGGCTCCGTGTTTGTCACCAAGGTTGCAGACGTAATGGATTCCGTGACTTCCTGTGACCTGCATGACTTCTGCAGTGGCCAGTGTGGCTGATCCCAGGGCCGTCCAAGCAGTTGGCCCCGGAGCCAGCTGCTGCTGTAGTGGCCCTTGCCCCAGACCCTGCTCTGGTGGCCCCAGGCAGCTGGCCCCGGGGACCGCCCGAGCAGGGGCTGATGCAGCTGGCCCTGGGGAATGCCTGAGCAGTGATCCCCCAGGCGGCTGGAGCTGCTGGAGCTCTGTGGCTCCCGGCAGCAGTCCCAGGGCAGCCAGAGCAGCATCTGGCCCCCCTGGGCTCTCTTCCTCCCCTCAGTAGCAGCTGGAGCAGCCGTTGGCCCCCCAGTGCTGCCTCCATGGTGGTGACCATAGCAGTCGCTACCCCCCCCAAAAAAAGATTAAATCAGGGGTATTTATGGTATAAATCGTGAACAGGTTACAGACCGTGCTTTTTTGTTTCTTGCCCGTGACCTGCTCATGACTTACTAAAAATACCCATAATTAAATCATAGCCTTACTAATGTTTCAGATATCTCCCCAATCAGCTCCTTGAGTATTCTAGGATGTATTTCAGGGGAGCCCACCGACAATTCAATCATTTTTCCCCATAGCAAAACCTAAATATAAGTGGAAGTTCACTATGGATCAGAATTGTAATGTGTACATTATTTTGGGACTTTTATTCTAATTCTCTTCTAATTTTGGTGGAGTTTCAATGTACCCAGAGTCAGTGCATGTAGATAACCCTGACATTATATTGAGCATCCCCCAACTGACACTTTATGTACACAGGCCTGTCACTCTTTGAGGTAACCTGCTGCTCTCGCACCAGTAGTGGGTAGCATTCTAATGAACAGGCCACCTATGAAATCACTTTTTCCTTCAAGAAGACTTTCAAATGGTTTTCAAACACAGAAGTGGCAAGTACGTCCACCCAAGAGCCATTTGCTCATGAACCAGGGGCTCTAGTTGAAATCTCAACAAGAAACTGCTTTTATGCTTCCTCATTAGAGAAAAAGCTTGCATGGTTTAGCTTCCATTGTGTCAGGTGGAGGATTCACTGTAGTGTCCCCTCAGCTTAAACATGTAAAACTTGATTATAACCATGACAGAAATCCCATTTTCCAAGCATACTCCATCTCCTGCTGAATATACAAGGTTTAAATGTGGATGCAGTCTCAATCTCATTAACAACTCAGATGAACAGCTGCTATTGATTGTTGAAAGGCAAATGCATTGACTTCTAAATCTTAAAACAACATAGCAGCTCTGCACATTGGCAAATGAGAGAAACTATGAATACAATATTAAGATTCATGAATTTTTTCTTCTTACTACATATATATTGCTGTGTTCAGCTGAGTCTGTTAAAAATAATAAGATCTATTTAGCTCCAATTTGAAATTTTTCACATGCATCTATTTAAAAAAATGAAATGAGATCTAGCCTCTCCTTGATGCACATGGTAACTGTGTGTACATTGCCTGTGGACTGATATCAGAATACAATGCAATGCTTCAGATGGTCTAGCATCCAACGTTAAAAGTAGTCTGATTTGGAAAGTTGTTTATTTTTTAAAAGCATAATTGCTTTCATATTTACACATCCCTTGAAATGGCACATATCAGTGGACTACAAACTTGAAACTGCCAAGACAGGTGAGCCAAATATCTGATTTACCACCAACTGTTTTGAATGCTAGCTGGGTCACAAAGGTTGCAGGTAACACGACTCTCCCTCTGTGCCTGTCTGCCCTATCCTTGTGAGCAAGAAGTGTACTGAAATTTAAACAAACCCTGCTCACCAAGCACTTCAGAGAACAAGCTTCTGGTACACTTCAGCATGCTGCCTGCTCACACGGATGGGGCATGCAGGGCAAAGAAAAGCTATCTGCCCCACTTGCCTGTGATCCTGGACATTATGCCATGATCTGCATTTGTTTGGGCAGGGTTGCCAAGCAGCATCAGCATTTTTTATTTCCTATATTAAAACGTTGTTCCAGTGGCTCTTAGTGGAAAGTGGAAAATAGCAAAAATCTTCTCTTTAAAGGATGTCTATTTGAAGTTTATATCTTTGACATTGCTCCTGTGAGATTAGATTGACAGCTGAATGAGTGACATGCAACCTAGGAAGGATTTAAACAAGCTATGGAAAACAACCATAGTCCCACTCTGTTCTGGAACAACCAGAAGGTTCTCACCAAGCAGATCTCAGAACTGTTACCCCATTTTTTTTGAAGGGGCAGGGTTGCGTGTGTGTGGCGGAGCAGGAGCATCTGAGTTAAGGCCAAGTGCTCTCTGCGCTCACCTAGGCTTGCCAACTTTCTAGTCACACAAAACCGAACACCCTAGCCCTGCCCCATCCCCTAGGCTCCGCCCCTGCCCCTTCCCCGAGGCCCTGTCCCCGCTCACTACATTCCCCCTCCCTCATTCATTTTCACTGAGCTGGGACAGGGGGTTGGGTGTAGGAGGGGGTGAGGGCTCTAACTGGGGGTGTGGTCTCCGGGGTGGGGCCGGGGATGATGGGTTTGGGGTGCAGGAGGGAGCTCCAGGCTGGCGGGCTGGGGCCAAGAGATTTAGAGTGCTGGAGGGGGCTGTGGGTTGAGGCAGGGAGTTGGGGCATAGGGTGGGTGAGGGCTCTGAGCTGGGGGTGCGGGCTTTTCTCCGGTGGCCCCTGGTCACCAGCGCAGCGGAGGGGCTAAGGCAGGCTGCCTGCCTGTCCTGGGACTATGCTGCGTGCCTCCTGGAAGCAGCCAGCAGGTCCGGGTCCTAGGCGGGGGGGCCAGGAGGCTCCGTGCACTGCTCTCGCCCGCAGGCACTGCCCCCACCCCACCCGCAGCTCCCATTGGCCAGGAACCATACAATGGGAGTGCAGAGCTAGTGCTCAGGGCGGGGGCAGTGCGCAGACCCCTGTGCCCCGCCCCCACCTAGGACCTGGACCTGCTGGCTGCTTCCGGGGCACAGTACGGTGACAGCCAGGAGAGGTAGGAACTAGCCTGCCTTAGCACCGCCAACTGGACTTTTAACAGCACCATCGGTGGTGCTGACCGGAGCCACCAGAGTCCCTTTTCAATCGGGTGTTCCAGTCGAAAACCGGATACCTGGTCACCCGAGGCTCACCATGCAATTCACCCAACTCCGTCCCCCGTCATGGGGAGTTACAGCCAGTCAGATAGATTTCCACTTGAAAAGCAACAAAGAAGCTGTTGTTCTGCCCCACATTGCTGGGCACTGTATAGTGCAATGGAGGAAGAAGGCACATGCTAATGTTCCAGAATAATCTAGGCTTTAGTCATGGTTGCCCTATAGCTTTACCCCAGTGCAAAGTGAGTGCATTCTGATTTGGTCATGTTTTGTATCCACTTTGTGCGGTAAACAGGTACAGAACAAGCTGCAGGGCAATGATGAATCAGGCCCTACATTTTCTGATGCTGAGGAACTGGACGTATCAGCACTTTGGGTGCAATTAGGGTGACCAGACAGCAAGTGTGAAAAATCGGAACGGGGGTGAGGGGGGTAATAGGAGCCTATATAAGAAAAAGACCCAAAAATCTGGACTGTCCCTATAAAATTGGGACATCGGTCACCCTAGGTGCAATGTAATTGCAACTCTTAATCGAGCTGGGCACAAACCAATGTTGGATCCTAACATCCCAAACTTTAGTCAAGTTTGAATTTAGTTACAGATCTGACCTTTGTTGCAAGATCTTACCATTTAAATGAACCCAGCTGAAAAATCAAATCAAATGGCCCTGAATTTTGGTGAACTTTATTTCTCAGTTTGCTCACCTAGGTACACAATACAAAAAATAATCCTTGTTAAAAAAAAAATGTTTAAGACTCAAGTGAAATTTGCACTCTCCAAAAGGAAACTCAGAATGGGCACTTAAGCTTTTCCAATGTACAGCTATACTGCAGTAGGAGACCTGGTTCAAATAAAATAAGAACCAACCCCAATCATTGCACAGAATTTGAAATGATTTTGCTGCTGCAGACAAGTCTCTTTGAGTGAAGTCAATGGGAATGCCTAATGTGAAATGGCTGCATGACCGGGTCCTGAATGTGTGTGAGAGTATGAGCAGCTGCAGTGCTGCACAGCAGTAATCACAACTGTTTAAGAGGCTAAAAGGCAAAGAAAGGGAAAAGTTGTAAGCATGCTAACCTTCCCCCACAAGAAAAAGAAATGGAAAAAAATGCACACTGGTCTTTTGCACAGGTATAAAGCTGCCACTTTAAATTACACATCCATACATCCTTTATCATTGTCCTGAAGTCATTATGCCTTATTCAGACACACTGTTTTCCTCAGTCACCATAAGCCCCTCTCACCATCAAGTTCCACTCACTCTCAGTGCTATAATTTGATTCCAAGCATTCAAGAAAATTAGGTCATGGCTACACTAGTAAGCTTACACTGGCTCAGCTGTACCGATGCAACAGAGCCACTGTAAGATCACCCATGTCGTCTCTCTCTGCTGATGGGAGAGAGCTCTAATGGGAGAGAGCTCTCCTGTGAACACAATAAAACCACCTCCACAAGCAATGGTAGCTGTGTCGGTGGGAGAAGCTCTCCATCTGAAATAGCACTGTGCACACTACCACTTGTGCCGGGGAAACTTATTTCACTCAGGGGGTGAGTTTTTTTCACACCCCTGAGTGACATAATTTTTGCCGACATAAGTGGTAGTGTAGACATGGCCTTAGTGACGAAGGATTTAATTCTTCATTTATCAGTTTAGTCATTTACACTTTCACAATGTGGCTGTAAAAAGCATCTTGATCAGGTAACATTTTACACCCATTTTGTACTACCACTCATTTTCACCTTGCCAGGCAAGTTGTGAAGAACATATTGTAAAGAGTGAGCACAATGGAATGTGACATCATTCAAAATATCCCCCTCATTGCAGAAGATTAAAAATGTTCCCATTCCCCGCCCCCCATCTCATCCTGAGCTAAGGGGCTACTATTACACATATCCAAGAGTGAGCCAGAATGGGCATGTTATATGATTCTGCAATCTACTTGTCGTTGAGCTAGCACAAACAATCAATGGAATTAGGGTGCAGGCAGGAAGTCAGTGAGCAAAGTAACTGTTATTTATTAGTACAAAAAAGCAGCTCCCCTCCTGCTGCTGGGGTTGCTCTGCAGTGACTTAACATTTTCATTTCCTACAGAGGAAGAAAGAGCAGACACACCCTTGAACTCCCTTTCAGAATGATTTCTTCACCATCTATCAAGGAGCCATACCTCTGGAGACTGTGCATGTATGCGCGCACCAATGAATACTCATAAACCCAGCACAATAATTCCATTCCAGGAGTTTAATTTGTTTGGGTGTAGCTATTTTGATTTGACTGTTCTTCATCCATGATTGCAATCCAAAGCCATTAACTATTACCAATGATAAATAATCCACAGACACAAGCAAACAATCATACTTGGCCCAACCATTCAAGAAATAGCCCGGTTTTACTTGTGATCATATTTACCAATATTTCATTTAAACTGTCACCAGAACTATTGTCTGCATCATTATCTAAGTTTGACCCCTCATATTCAGTAAGTCAGTGCCAGCTTCTAATCATCTTGTTATAAAAATGGCTAGAAATAAAAAAAAAGAAAAAGAAAAGATAAATCAATCCTCTGTCATCTTCTACTGAGCAGGTCAGGACCAATAAAGATTTCAAAGAGGAGATGCTTCACCTTCCTTAACAAGCTGATTAAAAGGAGCCCAAGCTTTCAGAAAGTAAAAGAAGACTCAGAGCAGATTGTTTACCAAGAAAGCAGCTGGCATTGTAAAATCAGTAAAAGCTGGCAGCTCACGCTGGCACTGACTAACCAAATGCCTTCAGGGTAAAGTGTCTTATACATTTCTGTAAATGGACACTGATTTGACAAGAAGTCAGACAAATCCACCTATAAGAGTGATGAATTCCTACAATATTTGAAGCAAAATGGCGTATTGAGAAACAGAATGAGAAAATTCCATACTGTATGAACAGGACAATAAATACACCCTGTGACTTCAGTCTTTAATATACTACAATAATTAATATGTTTGCCCCTTTTGGATATGACAGCTTAGCTAATATTCAGGGCCTTGCCAAGTTATTCCTGTTGGGAGGAGAAAGGGATAATATGTCAGATATTTCTTTTCTGCAATCTTGTTAATTTATTAAGAGTACACACAAAGTCATGTTTCCCTGAACACAGGCAGTTCCCTTGCTCAGAAATTTCCAACGTATGTTCTACATGACTAATGTATTCTTGACCACAAAGTAGCAATCACTGAAAACAGTACACCCTATACAATACTAGAGAGGACATTTAATTTTTTTCTGTCAGTCATCCAAGTTGAAGTATCTCTTTCTTATCCTGAACTTCAAGTTCCCTCAGAAGTGTTGAGAAAACACCTTTAAACAAAGGCTGCATCAGCTTTATCCAGCCCAACATTGTATTAGTTTGCATGGTAACAAGAACCCTTGTCACCATGAATAAACTCAGAATTGTATTTCTTTCTTCAAATGAGCAATAACCATTGGTGTTTTTGAGTCTCTGCCTTGACTTGGCACCAATTTTCCATTGACTTCAATGGGAACAGAATCAGGCCATTGTAGAGAGTGCCATCTTACTGCAAATATATGTTTACTGAGACATGAGCAATACGGGAGTCCAAGTGTAAAGGACAGGAAGTCAGTGTTCAGTCTGCTTTAATATTGGTTTTACAGTCTGGATGAAAATCGTGATGGTTAATATTTAAATATCAAACATTTGGTTTAAACATCAGAGTGTTAAATCAATATTAAGGCAGGTTGAAAACTAGTTTCTAGTGTCTTCCACTGGTCTTTGATGACACTGTGTCAAAAAATGCTGCTCCAAATTTGTCAAGTAGCTATTTTTCAGCAACTGGCTTGACCCCAGGTTCACAAATGTCAACTGTCATTAAGAATAACATTTCAAAATTTATTCATACTGCTGGACTGAGCAAAATAGATGCAGATTTGCATTAAGGAACATATCTTGCAGGGTGCTGACTTCAACTGGAATTGAGCTTAACAAATTGCACAGTCAGGACGAAAGTTACCCCATTGGTCCACTATATACACACACACAGGACAACATGAGGTAAAACCCAGATGATAACCAGGCCTTACCATACAACCGAAGTAGATAAATAATTTACAGTCTTTTTCCCCCCAGGACACCTGGTATCTTAAGAGCAAATATTGGGCTGAGTCTCCTCTCAATTACATCATTGTGTGGAGAACAACTGCTCACCAGAAGGAACAATGAATCGCCCCTTTATGCAGTGATAGCTGGAAACACTGAAGTAACTCCAGTGAGGTTACACCAGTGTATAATGATGTGAGTCAGAGCACATGGTTAATTTTAAAAAGGAAAACAGGTTTGTCCCTAAAGTCTATTTAGATGAAAAATATTTGGTTTGGTCCAGATAAGCCTTGGATAAGCTTTTACACTATGGGTATTTCTACACTGCAGTTAGACACCCAGGGCTCTCCTGGCCTGTGCCAGCTTACTTGGGCTCACAGGACTCAGACTAAGGGGCTGTTCAATTACAGTGTAGATGTCTGGGCTTGGACTTGAGCCCGGGCTTTAGGCCATCGTGCAAGTAGAATTAATTTCTTACCAGTATGCTGCACCAGCTAAAGGGAGGGGGGCACATGACCTCACCACGTGACTCTTCACATGACTCCCCCCCACCCCACCCTCAGACCGGAGCCCCGTATTCTCCTCCCTTCCATCCCCATAATCCATCCCACGTTACCTGGTGGGAAGGCTTTGTCCTCCTACCGCTGTGTTAAATTGCAGGGCTTCCCAGAACCGCAGCGGCTAAAGGAGCAGAACGTGGGGCTGCAGCTCCTCCAGCGCATCTGTACGGCCCCCAGCCCTGTCCTCCCGCAGGGCTGCTGTACAAACCCCAGACAGGACTCAGGAGACACAGCTGCGTGGAAGGGCTGGAGACCGTACAGCTGTGCTGGAGGAGTTGCCGGCATGGGATCACCCAGCTGCCCCACTTTCTGCTCATCCTGTGTCTTTCTGGCATGGCATACCAGCTATAAATAGCTTACTGGTACGGCGTACCGGACCGGACCACCCTACTTGCACCACTGGCTCTAGGACTCTGTGAGGTGGGAGCTGTCTACACCACAGTTAAACTCTATGAGGTTCCGCAAATCTCAGTCAGCTGGCACGGGCCAGCCGCAGGTGTCTAATTACCGTGTAGACATACTCTAGGAGGAATTATACAAACCAAACCTGTGACTCTCCTGAGATTCAAATTTCCCCTCATTCTCCAAAAATACAATGGTATCCCCATATCATGCATTTATAAAAGCTCACTTCTGTTCCCACTGAAGTCAATGGTAAATCTGCCATTAACTTTAGTGGTACATGATTATTTTATGCTAAATAATTTCTCGGCCTCCTTGAGATATGTAGACAGGTGTCGTGTCCCCCACCACACACACTCTACTTTACATAGTCTATTGCAGTGTTACAAAACTGCTGTAGAATGCTGTAGTATTTAAACATGCACACATACTACTTTTTAAAGATAAATGTAACTATTTTCTTCTCCCGTCTCACCAGCACTGGCTAACAAGTTAGTCTACATTTTGGAATAAATCTACATCATATCATATTTTTAAAAATGATGTTATGCAAAAGTTGCAGCAGGGCAAAAAACAGATAAAACCAGAAAATGTGTACAGTGAATATCTTGGACTCATTTCAAGTCAATGGGAGTTTTTCTATCAACTTTAATAGAGCCAGAATTTCACTCTTACTTTTTTGTCCTCTTTTATCACTTAAAAATTGAACTGTGACATTTTGAACATAATAAATAATACTCTGAATACTTATTTATTATTTCTATAGCATCACAAGTGTTTATGAAATGTCGTGGACACATAAGACAAGTTTCCTATCACAGAGTCTGCAATTTTTACAAAACAGCTCATAGTTTAAACTGAATCTTAGTATTTGAAGCTTTTAATGTATGCTCTGATACTCAAGATTTAATCTCACGAATTTCAAGGAATTAGAATGGAAACACATGCTCTTAATTGTATTTGTCCTATCAGTGTATGCAGATGTATGCAGACCATTCCATAAAATTACATATAACACACACACACATATATCTATATCTATATAAACCCAAAGCCTTATTCATTTGAACAGTTCCATTAGAGTCAGTGGAATTATATAGATGAGTAAGGCCAGCATAATTTGGCCCTCAGCAACAACGATACTGAATCATAAAACTTAAGCTCCAACTGCCTTTAAAATACAAAGTGAGCCTCTGGAAATTATTTGCACTGAACCTTCTTAAACAGAGACTTATGTTTAAGATTGGTGTTTGCACATCTCAGTCTATGATCTCAAAAATTTATCACACATGGACTGATGCTGGTTGCACACATGCCCCCTGCAAGCCCCAGCTGAGTTTCTCCTTCCCTCCCGATCACAGCAGTTTGAACTCAGATCTCCAAACCCACAGGGATTTTCTTCCAACCTCCAAACAAACCTTCAGGGTTCAGACTGTGAACTCACGCAAAACAAACCCAGTAGGGTTTGCAAAAAAGCCCTACCTAGAAGCCAAATATTTTCAATCCTAAAAAACTATATGGATTGCAAAGGAGAATAAATGTTAATTGAGTGTGATTGTACATATTTACACGCTTAACCAGTTCTTCGTTATATCATATGTTGTAAATTAACAAAGTGTAATTTTCAGTGCATTAGGGAGATGACACATTATGCTTCCAGCTTTCAGTCACATTTAATAAAGCTAAATCCTTCTGGCGAATGAGCAGCACCTCTTGGTTACTTTGAAGATTACCAATTGAGAATAGCTACATTATTCTGTGTATTTATAGAGTGGATTGTTTCTTTCCAGGAAGCAGGCAGGAGAAACACTACTATTAAATGTTTTAAAATAAAAGGCCAATGCGATCGAAGTTATTTTGGGGGGAGGAGGGAGGAGGGGGTTTGCTATAATTATTGACAACAGTGAAAAGATTGTTTAAGACTGGCTGCGTCAGAGTTCTGGATACCAAATGTGAGAGGCTCTGCAGGTATACAGTGCTTTGTCTATTGATACAAATTGAATCTGAAAATAGCAATTTATTCAGCAAATCAAACCAATCACTACACTTCAGTTTTCTCCATCAGCTCTCATTTCCCATCCAACTACTCTTAACCACTTTGCTACTTCTTCTTTACAAAGAGTTTTCAGCTGCCGTTACGGATTGACTAAAGGGAAGATGCGGAGTCTTGAAATATTTTTAAGACTTCTATATCCTGCATCATCCACACCTGTTCTGCATTAGTCTCCTGTTTCCCACCACACCCTAAACCCATTCAAAAGGTAATCACTTCACTATGATTTGTAAAGCAATTCAAAAACATCGAAGAGTAGAATTACTTGCAAGTGACATTTTCTATTATAAATTGCATATAGTATGTTTCTAAAGAACAAGTTTCTCTTTCTCTTGTGTGTGTGGGTGTGGGTGGGTGTGAGAGAGAAGAGCTATCCTTAAAAACTGGATTTAAGTAATTGTTTCTTTGAGTTATTTTCTTGAAGGCACTTAAAGACACCGACAGTCCCGTTCCTGAAAATAACCACAGACAAATTAAGACTCACAAGCATGAAAATTAATGGTGGGTTGCCTGACAGGAATGCACCTGGAGAAAATGCTACCAGTTCAAGAAAGCAGCATGGCAGAAGGGAGGAAATTAGAGCAATCTTACTGTGTTGAGCCAGTATAGAGCCCTGGATTAATAGCTAGCCTTGGCAAGGCTTAAATGTGAGGATGTTCACACTGGGCATCCCAGACTCATTGCTACTAGAGGTTGTTGCTATGGTAACCAGTGACAAGCAGCCAACAGGAAAATGAATTTAGAAAAGGTAGTTCAGAAATATTTAAAGAAAAATAAAAATGAAGGAAGTTTGACATTTATGAGAATATACGTAGCTTCCCTCTGGAGGTACTCACTCCTTAGCAGGAAAAAAAACCCCAACAGTAAATATAATAGAATTTCCATTTATCCCAGCCATATTTAAAGGAGATCGTGTGTCTGAGTTTCTAATTGAAATAAATTGTTTCCTTGTTAATGTGACAGCTTGTCAGTGACTCAGCAAAATAAGCAGCCTCTGAAAACTGCACGGAACTGTTAGCACATTGTTCTCATCTAAATTGTTTACAGGAAGCCCGGAGTGGCCCATTTCTGTCTTCTGCCTTTAATTCAGCCAGGGAATAGTTCTGTCCTGCCGTGTAAAAGGCTCAATGGGAAAACTATTAGTCATTTAAACAAAAAAGATGTAGAACTTTACAAATCTGGTGGAAAATTCAGTTGACTTTTTTTGAAAGAACGACAAAGCACAGACTGATCATTTAAGAGCAAATTTTGATTCAAAGTAGGTTGGCTGGAATTGTGTTCAATGGCCTGTAAATCATGGTATCCATGCCCAGCTGTGCAGCACAGCATGGAAGAAAAGGTTTCACAAGGCAGTGTCCCGTAGTGATAGCTGTGGACATGTATGGCAGAGAAGTAGTTATTGTTGTTTACTTGCTGTGCTATCAATCTGTTATGCACTGTTTAGAAATCAGTGTGTGAACTATATTATCTTATCTCTCACAGAACATCATCCTATCCCTCCCATAAATTCCTGCTAGAGTACTGTCAGAAAGAGATAAAAACGAAGTACTGTGCCTGGTAAAACAGAAGTGCTGAATGATGCTTTCTTACAACATCCTAGATCTGGAGCATGCTCTTTTCTCCAGGAATGCCAGGAAGGAAAGGGGAACAGTCCCAGTTGCAAGGGAGGGAGACACTCACCAAGGGACAATCAGAAGCTCACCCCCCAGGAATCTGATACCCATTGGCCAGCAGAGGGAGAACAGTGTTGATTGGCCAGCATTCCCCAATTCCCAGCTCCCAGGATTTAGCCCAGCACAGGGGCCATATGGAGCCTCTCTTGGCTCTGTTCCAGCAGCCCACCCTAGCCACCCAAACTAGGAATGGGAACCAAGCCTGACAAATTCTGTGGCTCTAACCAATCACCCATTTGGGGATCAGTAAGGAATTGTTTTCTCCCCTGGGGCAATTTGCAGAAGACCAGGACTTTTTTTTTTTTGCTTTCCTCGCAGCACCTTCAATCCACAGAGGGTTGAATAGAAACCTGCTTAGTACCTAACTGAGGTACTGTGGTGGAGCTATTTATTCATCGCAACTTGTGGCCGGTTTCCAATGCGGTTAACAGAATAACATGAATGATTCCCAGAGGACCTGGGATTTTGGATGTTGGGCCTTGAGCTCATGTGATAGACTGAGACCTTGTGGCCTTTGTTGGCCAAGGTCAGATGGTGTGACCCTTGCAGGCCGAGGTCCTCACCCTGCTGCACCCTCTGTCCCTTTTGTGGGGGTGAGAGGGAGGGTTCTAGGACTCAGTGAGAGCTGAATCCTAAAGGGTAAACTGAAGACAACCTACAGCACGAGCCCTGTAACCGCCATGCAGTAACCAATTAACAGGGCCATAACTAGGGCGGGCAACTGGGGCAGCAGCCCAAAGCCGCAGCGGCGGAAAAATGGGGCGAAAAAATGGGGGAAAAATGGCAGGGGGGTGCAAATATGCTTGCTTGCCCCAGGTGCTAAAATGTCTAGTTACAGCTCTCCTTTCTGCATTGAAGTTTAATAAAAGTTGTGGCCTGCTTCTTAATTACATGCATCTGTCCTCATTTTGCTGCTGCGTCCACCCACATAAAGTGACTGAATGCCAAAATGAGAAAGACAAGTGAAAAAGCCGACTACATGGTGCCTAAAAAACTTAAATAGTATTTCTCAATCAAGGACATTGCAAAGAAAAAGGATGACGTTGTGGTGAAGCCAAAGCTTATGGTAAGATATTTTTTATATACACACATATCAGTAATGCACATACTCATACATACAAAGTATTGACAGTGCTCCCATTTCTTCTAATCTCAGATTCTGATTCTGCTCCAAAAAAACAGATAAATAATGTTGTAGATTCTTTTTGATTCTTCACCTGTCCTTCTGAGGCCACTAGTTACCCGCCTCTTCATTTTCTAAAATTCTTATTTGACAGTCATCATTTGTTTCTTTGTTGTGTATTTTGTACTTTCTTTGTTGTGTATTGTGTACTTTCAGGAGCAGCTGTGTTTCCCTTTATAGATTCCAATCATGGGCGTTCCCAATTTCACCACTGACTTGCTAGTTTGACCTCAGACAAGTTACTTAGTCACATCCTGCCTCAGTTTTTCCATAAGCAATATGGAGAAAACACATGCCTTTCACCTTTTAAAAGTGCTTTCATTTTAAATAAATGAAAAGTAGTGCTATGCAAGTGCTAAGTATTGCTTGGATTTATTGAGAAACATAATAAATCTCTGCTTACTCATCATATTTCCCAGAGCTAAAAAAAAACATAAGGAGAGTCTGTCAAGACATTTTAAAATAAATATTCTAGGCAGAGCGATGTCTATGGTTAAGGTTGCATAATGCTTTAAGTACCTGTTTTCAGTTACTTATAATTGTGCCAAACACTTTTTTCTGTTTGAAGCTAAAATTATCTATGCTTATGCTCTGCATCAACTGATTTTTGTTTAACTCAAACATTGATATAGAACCAGATTTCAGCTTCACGTATCTAAAATGTTATCATATAAATAGAAGTGAGAAAATGCTTTTATTGCATATTAGAATAGTACCTTGATAGTGCCCTTTTAAATTTTGTCAAGCGTTTAGGCCTAAATGCTTCTCAGCAGCCCTGTAAGCAGAAATTAATCAAAGGAGATAAATGTCAAAAGCACAGAAACAATGTAATCTAGCTGAATTTTATGGACAGTAAGCAGATGCTTAGAAGTAGAACTGCTTACAGGTTCATCATATTCAGGGATTATGGGGGCAGGGAGAAATTTGTATTTGTCAGAACCTGTAATTATTTGCCTAGCAACTACAGTCCCCAAATGCCACATCACCCATTCCCCTGGGAAAACCCACCAGAAGGTGCTTTGGGGAAGAAGTAAATTGTATAAGGTTCCCTGTGCAGAGTTGTCTCTGAATCATTTGCCGCTCATGGGTTTGAATGCTGTGGAATGAGCCCACTGATCCCCTGAGATTTGCCAGCTGTGAAAGGCGCTCCATGAAGATGACCTGTACCTCCACACTGGCTCCAGGTTAGCACTCATACTCCTCTCACTAACCTTCCCTACCCACAGGTCCTGGGTCTACAAAGGACATGCGTTACAGAGAACAGGGGTGGGTAGAGACTCTGCTGTGGCAGCTTCCACACCAAAAGAAGTGGGTCTTCCATTTACAGAGCCTGCCTGGCAACCTCTCACTTCCAAGAGTCAAACATATAAAATGTAAGTTTGGCACATATAGATTCACTCGCGTAGTATAAGTGGGGGTGTATTAGATAAGAAAACACATTAAAAAAGATGGATCTTTGAGCACTGAACTTTCTTTGCTTGTCTGTAATTCCCCAGGGTTCCCTCAGCATGACATCATGCACTACTTCAACTGATTAAAATAGTTGTTTAAGTCATTATAGGGCATTGGACAAACTGCTATCAAAAGTAATTCTACTCAGAACTGGCGCTGCTGGCCCATCTCTGTTAAAAGGGCAAAAAGCTGCAGATTCTCCTGTTAAAGTGGAAGAAAAGACAACAGTTGAAGAAAGTTTCTAAGTCTTAAGTGGAGTAAAACTACAGAGAGGCCATGCACACCTACAAAAATAAGGATTTACTAATTAGCCCACAGATCTACACCATCTGCCACGTTAAAATGTGTGGTGAGAAAAATCTAAAAGAAACCTACGTGCAAGACTTTGAATTGTTAGTTCTAGGGCAAACTTTACTTCAGAAGAGGAAAATATGAACAATATTGGTTCCTTAATTACAGGAACATGACTGTTTTTTCATGGATTTATTTTTAATTACCTTTGAAGACTTTGACACTGTTCCTGAGGTTTACCGCAAAAAGCCCAGCTTCAGCTTTATATACAGTTAGAGGCCAACCTCATTCTCTGCTATTGGGAAATTAGGGGTTTGCCTCTTCCTGTCTGTGAATCTGACTCATTCAGTTCAGCCTAATGTGATAAGCCATGTGATTATGTGACATGAGAAAGGGGACATATTCTATACTTTCAATGGATCTGGAGTGTCTTTATTTGTATTCTTTTAAGGAAGTTCTTTTTTTGTTGTTTCCTCATCTGAATCCTGGACTGGGTGCCAGGAACTCATGACTTCTGATCTTAACTCCCTCTATAGCACTTGGCAAGTTACTAGCATTTACGGTCACACAAGTGTCCACTGATTTTAAGTACCAACAGATTTTAAGTACGGGTTTTTGGGGTACCCACCTGGAGACACCTAGGACCTGATTATCAAAACTGCTGATTGCCAACAGCTCCCGGTGATTTCAACCGGAATTGCACGTACTTGCTTAAAAACAGTTCCTAGTTGTCTTAAAATTAAGGCACCTAAAACTTAGTGGATGTTGTGTAAAATGTAGATCTTCAGTTCTTTTTTTCAATTTCCAAATGTGTGAAATGCATTCTTACTACTTCTTACCAACCCCGAATACCTATGAACTAGTTGAGCTATAGAAAATACTTTGAAAAAAGGAAAACAAAGTATATTATTTGTGCTTGCTGTCGTATTTCTGTTGTATGTACAATCAATAGAAAACCCCAAAATGAATCAGATTTGTTGTGGACAGCATGGAAGGATAGTTGGTTGGCAAATGAGGAAATCCAAGGATTTTGGCCTAAGCATGGTTTTAGCTTAGTTCTTTTTATTTAAATCTCTTCTTGACTGATTCATTTATATAATATTCTGCGTAGTTAGTTCTCTATTCATTTAAATCTGTATTCATACTAAGCAGAGCCAGACAACCTCTAAACCTACTGACATGACAGTCTGACCACTATAAGTCAACATTATAATGAATAGATTGCTTTAATTCTCACTGTCATCCTTCGATTAATATCTGCTTTCCGAGAGAAACATATGAAAATGATACCAGGTGCAACTGGCTTGAACTGTCATGCAACCATGGGACAATGAGCCACTCTGGGGGAAAAAGTAAAATGAACTACAGTAGATAAAATGTCAAATTCAAAGGTTTTGACATTATATTATATTTAAATGAAAGAGAATGTTGTCCTGGTTCCCTCCTGCTCTGAATCTGCTGATTTTTCCCTCTCGGAAGATTCTGATAAAATATGTGATCATCCTCTGCCAAGGCTCTCAATTCTTCTTCGGTTCAGACGGCAGGGTTTATATGATAAAATTTTAATGACTGCAGACCCGCATAACAATGTGAGGCGCCAGCACATTTTCAGTAGTGCTACACGTCTGTGAAGACTGGCATCGGGTGATATTCTACAGCTGAAGCCTACGTGTCCTGAGAGGCAGGCTTACTGGAGATAGAGGCAGCTCCAGAGAAAGCTCCATTATCATGCAGCAGTCATACGGATGAAATGGAGATTTATGAATCCCTGCCAAAGAAACTATATTATGGACTGTAAATTAAAATGGGGGTTTAACTCATACCAAGCTACATGTTGGAGAGGACAGTTTCCAGATTACCCCATCTATTTAGGAAGAGGCAAGCTGTACAGGTCCCCCGATTAGACATTCCTCAGCTCTCTGTGAAATTCAAACATTTTAGATTATGAAAGATACCTGACTATAGTTTCATAAACAATGTAAAAATATCTCCAGTAATTTCAGTGGGCATTTTAACCTGTGGGGTATTTTTCCACTTTTGTTCTTGTGAACTGGATTTAGCTCCCTTATTTTCACAAGTAGTCCCACTAGTTCAGTGAAGTTACTCCTATTGATTTACACCAGCACAAGCAACAACAGTTTGAGGCTCAGAGAAGTTTATTCTGGTGTTGGAGTCATTATTGCCATCTGTGATTCACAACTTTGTCAGATCAGCCACTGCATATGGCTGATACTTGCATTTGAATGGCCGAGTCTGAGTAATTCAAGTTGCTCTGCTTACCAAGGTATATATTGCTGAGCATCTTTCTGAAAGCTACTTTTGGTGAGAAAGCAGCTCTTTGTATAGTTGCTGCTCAACTTCTTGTGAGAGAGTTGTTAAAAACTCTTAAAAGGCTGCATAATGATACTAAGCCCAGTCCAAAAATCCAAGATGAAGAGGAGAATTCTCTGCTCACTTTCATGTGGTACATCCTCCATTGTGTCCACTGACATGCACATGTTGTAAATCAATAGAGAATTCATCTCAGAATATACCTACTAGGTCATCGGCCCCTTGGCCACTGCAGGATTGTTCACAGTGAAAGCAAAAATAGACCATACTTTTCCTGCAGTTCTTCTGTCACTTCAGCACATGCAAGATAAAATCAGTTCCTTCTCTCTCTGTACCCAGCCAAGCAGAAACTTCCATATTATGCTAAATAAAATGAATTTACTCTCCACACCCACCAATCAACCTCAAGATTAGACTCCCTTTCTCTTTCCCACCATTTTTATTTTACTTTGTATTCCTTTGAAAATGGTCTTGGCCACATGAAAAAAGAAAATAGCTTCATTCCTAAAAGAAACAAACGCCAAATCCCCCATTGCCCTGAAATGGGAAAGAGAATACTGATCAACTTACTGCTTTTTTGTGCCGTTTAAAATAAAATTCACTTCACATTTCAGACCACTACAAGTAGACTTTGCCTCAACTGCAAGTAGTTCCACATGGACCATTTTGTGCTCGTCTTATGTGTAAAGTGCCATTTTATGTGGAAGTAAGTATGGGTAGCTATACAGTACATACACAGTAACTTAGTTATCATTGCAGTCCTCCAAGTACCATGCCCTAAGGTATGCCACAAGCCATGATTTATAAAGCAAACCCCAAATTTTCAATGGACCATCTGAAGTGGTATGGCATACAGTACAGTACCTCCAAGGACCTGGTGAAATGCTATATCCCTGGAACACATAAGGGTTATATATTTTGAGATCGTTTCATAGAGTGCACTAGAGAAATGCAAGAATATTATACTAGATCTTATCACTTTCTATAACCTCACAAATGTTAGCAGGAGTTTTTCTCTGTAAAAATAATGTTGCCTATCCCACAAACAAGCTTATCTGGGTAACAGGAAGCCCCTATTCCAACTATCCAGAAATATTTGCATTGTCTGTTAAACAGATGAGGTCAGATGTGCCAGAGCAGCACTTGGCACACCTGAGCAGGGACAGCACAAGTTGCTTTATGTTACCATTTTGCCTCTCCAATCTTCAGAACTGCTCTAAATTTGTGCAGTAGACAACAGCTCCCAAGAATCCTCTCTTCTGGCCAGAACTGCTGGATTGCTGAGCAAAAGCAACTGAAATAAGGCTGGCATTAAGTAGCTTTCAGTCTCCTTTAAGTCCTGCCGAGATTGTAGATCTGGTCCATTTTTTTCCTCCCCCTTCAACAGGGTTCTACTGGATTTTCTGATAAGAAAGCCACCCAACACATCCTTGTCTCTCCTCGCAATGCTGGCAAATCACTTTTTGGCATGTGTCTGTGAATGAGGGTTTTTTTTTTGTTAAAGATCTTCCTGTCTCCACTGTGACTAGTGCCAGACAATGCATAGCACCAGAAAGAGAGAGAAACACGTAAGGGACAGTGATAATTTCTGAACTTGCTCTGCTCCAGCAAAATAAAGACAAAAAGAGTGATTCCCCTGTCTCTCAGGAGGTTTGCGGAAATATAATCCAGGACATATTCCAGCACCCTTTCCTAACAAAGCGCACCACATGTCTTGAGTTATTTAATCTGTGATCCCAATACCAAGTGGCTAACACCAGCATGTATATTGTTGCACACTCAGAAAATGGTGCGCAAGATACAAAACTAACAACAGTGGACAAAGTACTGAAACTATTCAAGCTATTTCAGCACATGGAAATAATTTCTTCTAAACTATGATTCTCCACTCCATTTCACCAATAAATCCACTGGTGTAACAGAGTAGATAGTCAGACCCATGTTGTATGTCACCAACTCATTATAAGGCTGCAAATTCCAGAGTACCAAAAATGTAGGAATAAGAGGAGACGATCATACAAAGTAAAAATATGATGACAAAGATTAGAGGAGCAAAAGCTCTGCTCAGTTTGCCTCAGATTTTCCCTACCCAGAGTTCCAGTTTCATGCGAGTCAGCTTCTCTTCACCCTACTATGACCCAGGATGATTCAGGGTAAGGGTCACTTGGTGCCAAAAAACTGGAAACCTTCCCTTAGTTTCTTTAATTGTTTTTGATGATTTATTTTATCTAGTGAGGATCTTCACTGAGACAATGGCTGCTTGTACACAGGGCACCTGCAGCACACATCTCCAATCATAACCTGTAAATGGCATCAGGAAAAGAAAAGAGTGACACTTTTTTCCCTTGATCATAACAGAATAAACAACATTTTAAAGGTTAATTTATTCAACTTTCACAGTTAATGTGGAAATGTGAAAATGACGCTTCTCGGTATCTTCAGATTTCTAACATCCAATTACTTTGATTTTTGTATCCCATCCTGCATTCCCTGACTACTGCTGCATAAGAAAAAAAAAAGAGGGTTGTAACTAGTGGCAACTCATTTACTTGCACAGATAGCTACAGCGACCAGTGCAAGGCCTTCTACTGAACTCAAAGAAGTTAGATGAACTGTACAACAAATTATTCTAACAAAACCAGACAGCACCTAAAAGCATGTCACAAAGTCTTGTGCACTAAGGCATCCCTGTTTGAACAAATGTCAATGTTAACTTTCTAGGGTCAAGCAAAATGTGAGTCACGCGGGGAAGGAAAGTTTAAACAAAACCTAAAATAATCTCTCCTATTGTACTGTCTATAACTAGTTAGCTAAAGATAATAACAAACAAAAGATATGAAAAAGTTCAGGTTGAAAGAGTGGGCCAGATTCTAGCTGATGTAAATCAGTAGGCGGCTAGCTACAACCTTTTTTCACATGAAGTCAATGGAGCTATGCTGATTTGCACCAGCTGAGGATCTGCCCTTGTGAATCTATGGAGTCTTGACCTCCAGAAAATATATTATAATCTCTATGGAATTATCCTTCAATTTAAAAAAGGCCACTAAAAGTATGAAAGTCTGAGATTTGAACAGTTAAGCAAAGCAGCCATTTCTGTAGTATCCCTTATTACGACCTCATGCAAGTTACACCTCCTCATCCTGCCTAAACCATGCCACACTGCTGTGTATATAACAATATTAATTCTCTATCCCTGTTACAGATGATATCTGCAAGACAATAAGAAAGAGAATCACATAACATCCTGGTAAGTAATATTAAATCTGGACTAAGGAAAAGGGATGCAGACTGAGGTTTTCCAAAACTTTTGATCTTCTTTATAAATGTGAAGGCTTGATGCCAACAGTAAAACGAAATGTCTCCAGGAAGGGGGGGAGGGGGGAACAAAAAAAAAAGAGAGAGACGTCCTATTGAAACCTATCTAATCATAATCTACCAGGTTTCTGATTTTAAAGCACACAACATGCAAATGCCTTCCATATACTATTTATTTTATGCCAAACAGCCCTACTCTTCATTATTTCTTCAGACACAAATGTCTGCTTTATGTTACATCAAGTGAAAATAAAAATTAGCAGGCTAGATGTTCAAGGCATCTTAATAAAGTAGATGTCCAGTTAGATGTTCAAGACATCTTAATAAAGTAGATGTCCTGTTGCCTGACATATGATGCTGTGCTAAGTACATATAATAGTTTCTGTAGCCATAACCAATGTATTAATATGTAAAAATTACAGTAATCCTCTGTATTTAAATCTGAGTCCTCACCAGCTGGGGAACAACTGAGGCTTTCATTTCAGAATATGTCTTGATGTTTAATTTGTTTTGTATATTTATTAGCTTCAACTTTGATTGCATCTTATCAGTTAGTAAGAAATCATTTCATTTTTAAAGGCCAATATATGAAATCTTAGTATAGATTATTGCCACCCGAACACTGGAAATGGAGTATGTAGTGGTTTTACTGGAAATCAATACTGATGGATTTATTAATAAGATGAGTAATGATTCTGTTTCTGATATTGTATTTAAATTATAAATATAAATGTATATATTTGACTCATTTTCCCATTAGAAGAACAATACCAATCTTTGCCTCCATCAAAATAGGTCTCCCATGCAACACACACACTCAAACACAAGACACAATATTGGAGGAAATACACCAAATGATGGCTTATGTTTACATTTTCACTTTCCAGGGTTACCCAAAGGATTCGTGCCTATGCATTCCTGCTTTTTTGTACACCCAGAGACATACATATACTAGATGTAAACAGAAATTGCTGTTTAAATTATATGCATGGCTTGACAGGGAGGGGAAAGTTGTCAGATATTTTTAAAACAAAACAAAAAAACAAACAACAACAAAAACAGCAGGGAAAAGAAGAGGCCAGAGAGTCATTCCATTCACTCCCACATGACTCATGCACCCTTCATTTATTCAGATTGGTTAAAAAAATATGTCTATCCACCTGTCAGTATCTCTTTAATGTGCCTTTAGGCAAACTCCATTGAAAGTAATGGAAAGCCTTCCTTGTGCTTGCGTGGGGCAACATGAATTGAATGTGCAACAGCCAGAAGGGATTAAAGAGCCAGGATAACATTCTAGCATTTACAATGCTAACATTTTATTTAACTTTTGACCTGGATCTGATAAGATGAATCTGGTTGGATGTTTTAAATTATAATTGCTAGGTGACAGCATCGGATCATAACAAAACAACATAATATTTTGGGGGACACAATATATTTTTCATCTGTATGTTTTATAATTTATTATTATATCAGGGCATGTGTACATTTTCCTGTAAAGTGCCTTGTGCAAAGACAAGGTCGCTTCCATCAGCTGCATAAAATCTAAGCGAAAATGGCAACACAACGAAACGACAACAGACTTTGATGGAGAATGAGTAGAGAAGTGCCTGGAAGGAAACCAAAAATCACCCCTCTTGGAAGAGTGCAGTTTTCTAAGAGCAGCTCCTAAAAACTTTGCAGCTTTGTGTGAATATATAATTTAAAAATTAAATTTCTTCTACCCAGGTGAGTTTTTTTCTAAAATGCTTCATAGAAGAGATGACTTAAGGAAGTATTTGAATGAAGAGAGTGCAATCATTTGGGCTAGGATCCAAAGCCCACTGAAGTCAATGGAAAGATCTAGAATAAAATGCAGCACAGAAGAAGGCATAAAGACAAAATAAGAGGGTTAAAAAGAGACCAGTTAGACAAGAGGTTTACTGAAGTAAAGGCAGTGAGAGGAAAGAAAGAAACATGCAAATATACAAGCAGGAAAAGAGTTGTAGAGAGTGACTAATATGGCCTGGATGCACAAAGGGATATAGATGCCTAAATCTGGGATTAGATGCCAAAATCCCAATTTTAGGCACCACTTCAACGGACAACAGCCCCACTTGACTGCTGCTTAACCCTGTAGGGTCCTCAACTCAGTGTTTATGTTTTTCACTAAAAGTTGCCCAGTCACGTAAGTTTCTGTTTCTAGGCATGCGCACCGCAGCCCCATTGTAGGCATAGATGGACTATCTCCCACCTAAACCCCAAAAGGATCCGCAAAGCATGGGAAGATAGGCATTGCTCTGCCTATCTCACCTGCAGGGCCTTATCCGGTAGGTGTGCTCAAAGGCTACCTGACTACACAAAATGGCAGGGGGGAGATTTGAGGAGGAGAGGAGCTCTGTTATACACTTCAGCGCTGCTGGGATGTGGAAGACCCCCAGTTCACTTCCCCCTTTGCCAGCTGAGAAGAAGGAATCTGAACAGGCATCTGTCATCTCACAGGTGAGTGCCCTAAACGCTGGATTAGGGAGTGATTTTCACTCTCTGACCTAACTAATATTTAATTATTCAATTATTTCATCATGTGGAACAATTTCAACAGGAGAGATAGAGAGACCCATATCAGAATATCCCATAGTCCAGTGGGACTGTTCAAATCCTCTCTCCTCATCAGGCAGAGGGATGGTTTGAACCAGAGCCTCCCAAATCGCAAGTGATTACCCTAACCACTGGGCTAAATTTTATGAGGGAGCTCCTTTTCTACCTCCAGCCGCCGCCATTTTGTGCAGAGTTAGATGCCTGCCAAATGACTTCCAGGAGAGGGGTTCCCAGCTGTGAATGACTAGCAGAGCTAGATGCTTCCCAACAGCAAGGATTTAGGCACATATCTCTGAGAGACGGAGCATAGCACACACCCCTCTCATCAGCATCTACCATTGGCTAGTTCAGGCAACTCCCGGTGCAGTATGCTGGCTTTTGTGGATCACATTCTTATTCACTTCTCTCCTCCCATTCATTGTACAGGATCCCTAGGAACTTATTTCAGGGTTTGTGGAGCTGTGAAGGGGTCAAGTCACTTGTGCCACCTCCTCATGGCCAGGCTTGGTGTGGCAGCTCTCCCTCCACTTGCGTCTCCTGCCAGTGACTTCTCTGCCTCTGCAGTGGCCTGCCTCTTCCTGGGGCTTGGATCTCTGGCCAAGTCTCTTCAAAGTCTCTCCCCTTCCAGAGTAGTCCATGAACAAAGAGCAAGGGGAATTAACACAAATTAACTGAGTTAGTCAGAGAGAGAGAGGGGAGTGATCCCCATGAAGGTGTTTCAGAATCTGTCTCTCCCATGCCTCAGGAGCAGTAGTTTCTGCAAAGCTCCTGCCTTCAGCCAGCCCTTTCCTCAGGAGCTGAAGATTAAAGGTTTGTTCTCTTCCTGGGGCTGCCAACAAGTGAGCTGTTCTGCTCTTCTTTCGAGCTCCAGCTTGTGAATGCCTTGCAGGTGTGGAGGAGCAGATCTAGCGGAGCCCAGAGCAGCTGTAACCCCTCTGTAACCCCTTGTGGTCCACTTTGGGATCCCCATCACAGGATTACATTACTGATCCAGTGATTTTCTATGAGCCTAAGTCCCTTTGTGTATCTGGGCCTAATCTGAAGTGAACGGGTGTTAACAAGACTCTTTCTGTTGACTTCAATGGACTTTGGTTCATACCCTATGGGGTTCAAATTGATGGGGAAGATGATAGCTAGTGAAGAGATTTAGACAGGGCTTCAATGGCATTCTGAAGACAGGGAAGAATAACAGCGCATCCCATTCACGTTTTCTGATATAGCACAGGTTGATTAACAAGAGTGTAGATTGTTTCAAAGGATCATCATGAATCTAAATACTATAGATTTACTATTGTCAGAACAATATTATCCAAACTTCAGGGAGCTTCTTGAGCCAAGTGCTGTGTAAAGAGGCAAAAAATGTGTCCTGAAGACATGCAAACTAGTGTTGTCCTGAAACACAGTACTGCATCTGAGGAATAACTGGGTAGGTCAGCAAACAGTGATCTGCCCTGTGTTACTGTAGATTTTTTTCTTCCTCTTTGCTAGCCAGAAGAAAGGCCAAACTCTGCTCTCCATTATACAGATGTCAGTGGAGTTGCACCATTCACAATGATGAAACAGAAAGTAGAGCTTGGCCCAATGAATTCCAGCTCAATATCAAGAAGAATGAGCAGCATCCTGTATGCACTTTCCTTTCAATATTTGTGACCAGGTATTGTGAACACCTACAGCATCCTATGTAGGTGATGTATTTGATCAGATGTATTGATCATTTAGCATGACAGAGTGTAATGAAATGCCCAGGTGTTAAAAGGTAAATATATTATTTTTCCCAGCAGGAGACTGGCTGTTTTGTAGATATAGTTTTCCATCCAAATTTAAGTAGATGCATTGAGGTTCTAAGAGCAGGCAATCTGAAGTGCTCATTAGACATGTGCAAATAATTCATACCTGCCTGCATCTAATTTAACCATATTTTCCCCTTGAATAAAGCCTTCCCTAGTGGAAATCAGCGATCCAACCCACACACTTCCAACCCTGTTGGTGCTTTCAGTTTACATTTGCAAATTCTCCAGAATTCTAAAAATGAGTCTCTCTCTCTCTCTCTCTGATCTCTACTGGGTATTTATAGGCATCAAGTATAATTATGCTTTTGGCAAGCCTGTGAAAATTAAACCTTTGCAAGCAAGTAAAAAGGGGGGTGAGATGGTGAGAGGAGAGAGAAAAAAGCCATTTTAGAGTGAAGTTATCACAAGCTTACCCATGTGTAAGCAGAAGGCAGCTACATATTGTAATCTTACAGCACACTTCGAGGAGATGGTGACATTTGGCTCAAACTTAATGAAAGCTTAGGATGGGTATTTTAATGATTTGAACAGGGTCTATATCTAGTAGACGAGACATAAGTAATGAAACTGGCAGGTTGTCTTCTTTGAGATAGCAAATGATCTGCTTCCAAAAATCAGGTCTCACTGACAAGCAAGCGAGTATTTTGCACAGCAGATCTTGCAGCACTCTACATACTCTAGCTCTCTGATTTTCATATTCCTCACTTTCACCTTTTTTCCCCTAGACACAACATAGCAAGTGCTTCTATTGTACCTCCCTGCTGCCTATTTTAATTGAAATCTTCGCTGAGTCTCATTCTTTCAAGAGTTTACAGCAAAACCATAACTCAAGGTAAAGCAAACAGTATGTGAGGTATTTGTATACCAGGGGTCGGCAACCTTGCAGAAGTGGTGTGCCGAATTTTCATTTATTCACTCTAATTTAAGGTTTCACTTGCCAGTAATACATTTTAATGTTTTTAGAAGGTCTCTTTCTATAAGTCTATAATATATAACTAAACTATTGTTGTATGTAAAGTAAATAAGGTTTTTAAAATGTTTAAGAAGCTTCATTTAAATTAAAATGCAGAGCCCCCCGGACCCGTGGCCAAGACCCAGGCAGTGTGAGTGCCACTGAAAATCAGCTCAAGTGCCGCCTTTGGCATGCGTGCCATAGGTTGCCTACCCCTGCTGTATACTTTAACATCTCAGCAGTCCCCAAGATTCCAAGAGCTAGAGATTCTACCATCTGCTGTGCAGTTCCACTTTGGCAGAGAAGAATACAGGTACAAAGAACCTCTTTCCACTGGCAGCTGCACTGGTATCTCAAGACAGCACTACAGTTGAGGCTTGTTTATCATAATGAAAAGCATACCAGTGGTCCAGGGAGTAGGGAGCATGTGTAGGCCAGCAGAACAATATAGCTGAGGTGCACACTAGTCCTTTCTAAAGAAGAATACATTAGAACAGTGAATGCTGCCAGCCCTAAGCCATCTAGCTCTTCTACCAGATGTACATCCAGCACCTGTGTGTGTCTCCTGCCCCCTGAACCCCAAACACACCTCTCACATTGAAGGGCAGGCTTTTTCCCTGAGACGTATGCTACAGAACTAATGATTCCTCCTGAAAAAGGCACCAGACAGATCTAGCCATCTCAGCCTCTCTATTTAAGGTTGTGAGAAGCCACATTCAATGGCTGAAGTGTCACTGATGAATCACATACTACTTTAGCTGTGCAGAAGTATTAATACGTCAGTCAATCCTCTTGAAACTGTTGTATAGTGTATTTATTATGTTTGTTCGGTACAATATGCATTAGAACCTTTTCATGGCAGATAAGCAAAACAAGAACCTCACAGTATTACAGAAGAACGTTAATGAATTCCTTTATGTGGCGATGTTCCTTTGCAAATATTGAGCGCTTATGAATACAACACTGTTCAATGACAGTCTAAGATGAAGACGATGAAGAGAATTAGCCATCATGCTAATGTTTCCTCTCATGCTAAAGCTGCTCTCAGCCAGATCCCATGGAGAAACAAACAAAATATGAACCTCTGCAAAGAGCTAGTATTTTGCACATAGAAGACAAAGAAGGTAGCATTACTGCAGGCCTATTGGGAAAGTACATAAAAATAAATCAAAATGAGAGAAAACACTGTGGAAGATGGAAAACTAGAATGAAAGGTTAAAAAGTAGGAGCCTACAGTTTTAGGGCCCAAATTTCTGATACACCACTGTAAATGTAGGGCCAAGAAAGAGCAAGACCATATTTATTTATGAAGAAGATATAGATATTCATATAACAGAAAGATGTTAAAAAACCCATGATTATTAACATTGTTGTGCAATGGGAAGGTTCAATTGCGTAACTTAGTTCCAAAATAGGCGATTGGGTGTGTATCACTGGTTGAGAGTCCCATTTGGTAGAACAGCACAGCCACTCTTGAAAATATGAGGAGAATGGGGCCAAGAAGAAGCTGACACAGAGATGGAAAAAAAAGGAGAGACACAAGATCAAATGAATGTTTGGAGAGATGTTTTGGGTCCTTTAACATGACCACAGGACACTTCAGCTTTACTGAGTAAACTGCGAAGCAGTCAGATAAGGCCAATTCAAAGGGGATTCTAGGTAAATCAAACTAGAAGGTGAGTCCTGTCCAGGGAAGTTATGGAGGCACCAGAAGGAGTTTTTCCAGTCTTATTACAAGTTCTGTTCAGCTTCTCAAGGGGAGTGTTTCTATGCCTGTGTATTCCTCTCAGCCTTCTCTTCTCTTCAGAGTGCAGAATAAACCCAGAGTATCCCCACTGAAGTCACTGTTTACTGTGATCAAAGTCAGAGTCTGGCTTTTAAAACAAAATAATATGGGTTCATTTGGAACTACCATTATTTCTGTTATTTTTATGAGTTAGTCATAATCATAGAAATAAAAGATGTAAAATACCTATTAGAGTTAGGCCATCCAATCCATCCTCCTTTATACTGTATTTTCTAAAGTATTCTCTAGAGCTTTGTGCCACCTACTTTTAAATGACTCAAGTGACGAGGCTCCCAGCACATCCCTTGGGAGGTCACAATTTGATATTCAGCCAATATTATCCCGTGCATATATTAAATATCACTCCAAATTATACCCCATTTGGCCACATGAAAGAATGTATCATGCTCTTTGGATGGTACCTTTGAACACTGGCATTTGTGCATAGCAAAAGATATGCAGTATCTAGATACTTTGATGATTAGTACTCCATAAACATGAAAGAAAAACAGAGCTCACAAATGACCCTGCAATGATCTCAGCTTTTGCTGCTGTTAATAGGTTCTGCCCATAAAAGTCCACTTGTGCAGATTCAGCTTTCTGCAGCTCCCCTCATCTCTGTGTCTGCAGAATTTTGCCTGTCTTTCTATACAATCTGAATGCCAACTCCTTGCAGCCAGACATGTTTCTTTTCTATCTGCTTCAGTCATGCTTTCACCTACCCTTCACAGTAAGAAACTATTACTGCCAATTCTATTAAAACACATTTCATGTATTTTTCAGGCAGCTTTATTGGCTGCAAGATTAATATGCATCTCTAGTTCCAGAGGTCACATTGGCTCTCTACAAAGGAGCATTTCCTCTTTTGGTCTTTCATATTTATCAAGAACTATACAAGGTAACCCACCTAACCTGGAATAAACCGAGGGGAGAAAACCTGCTATAAGGCTAAAGCTATCTATTAGCAGAACCTTGTCCTACTGAATGATCCTGATCCTGATTTCTGAATATAATATTATTGATAACTCCAGAACAGACACATAATGTGTATGTGCAAGACATAAAAAGGATACATGAATCACAAACAATGGTTTAGGAAAAAATAATTCATTTTTTTAAAATATGGCAACCGGAAAAACAATTGCTTTCAGTTATGTGAGCTTTGATATCCTGAGGAATCTTCCCATCTTTCACAGGATACCACACATCTTCTATTTGTCAAAAAGTAAATAAAAACACCATTTTGTGCAGTGTTGGAAGTGACAAGTCTAGTCATACAATAAATACTTATTGTTTGTAAAAATAAAATGCCTTGTCTTAAGAAGACAGACTTTTATGAAGTAGTTATTTTTCTACAGGTTGGTAAGCTATGTATATACCACGCACACACACACACACAATACAGTGAAGCACTGCAGTTAAAACAGCTGAAAACTGGAGAGCTGGTCTATTTCTTACACAATAAGCATGAACGTTCCCTGTCTTACTGCAATGACCCCATGATCTCCTGTGCCAAGTGCTCAAGTCCCCGCTGTGGATTTAAACTCAATCTCATTCTGAGTTTCCATTCTGCTGGCACAGGAGTCATTCTTCACTGCACTGCTCAAGCCAGGAACAGGCTGCTGACGAGGAGGCAGACGCTGATAAGCAATGGCTATAAGAGAACTTGTAATTGCACAGGCTTTTCCTTCCCCCCAACAGGTATTACGACAAATGAGCAACATTGAAAATTCTTGTGAGCTTTAAAAGGGAAGATAAATTTACAGTTTTGTAGGAGGTTAACACTATTCCCAGAGTAACAAATAGGTGTGTAAGGTATGTGCAGCTTAACTTCCTTCACTGTTGCATGCATTTTGGTAGCAGCTTTTTACAGAAAGCCTGCTGAAACGAACAGAACGCTACGGAGATGTAAAAGGTGGGCCCCAATAATTATAGAAAAAAATCCTGTGTTGAAAGAATATTAAGGTGCAAAATTGAGTACCCAAAAGTTGAGAAATGCCTGAATTAAAGTTGCCAGTGCACCCTTAATTCACCACCCTTGTGCATCTGTATTATCATACAGTCCTTAATTACATGATCACATGCTATTTTTTCCACAGGACCCCCATTTCGTTAAGTTCAGTGCAGAGATTGGACAGTGCTAGCTGAATGGGTAGCTAGTCAATGTTGTTGTTTTTCTCCTCATCATTGTCAAAATTGTCAGCCAATTTGGGATGCCAAATTTGAGAAGTCATAGGCCTGACTTTTCAGAGTAGTTAGCATTGCATAGCACTTCAGAGCACAATTCCCATTATTTTGGTTACAGATGTGAGTGCTCAGTATTTCTGTAAATCAATGCCCAAGTGTAAGTGTCCCAAGCTGCGTACTCAATACATGAAGCAGTTAGTGATGACCTGTGAAAAATGTGGTCTATATTAGGGCTGTTGATTAATCACAGTTAACTCACACGATTAACTCAAAAAAATTAACTGGATTAAAAAAATTAATCATGATTAATCGCACTGTTAAACAATAGACTACCAATTGACATTTATTAAATATTTTTGGATATTTTTCTACATTTTCAAATATATTGATTTCTATTGCAACACAGAATACAAAGTGTACAGTGCTCACTTTATATTATTTTTATTATAAATATTTGCACTGTAAAATGATAAACAAAATAAATAGTATTTTTTCAATTCACCTCATACAAATACGGTAGTGTAATCTCTTTATTGTGAAAGTGTAACGTACAAATGTAGATTTTTTGTTTACATTTACAGGAGATACTGCTGACTGCTTCTTATTTACAATGTCACCAGAAAGTGAAAACAGGCATTCACATGGCACTTCTTGTAGCCACTGTTTACATGCCAGATATGCTAAACATTCATATGCCCCTTCATGCTTTGGCCACCATTCCAGAGGACGTGCTTCCATGCTGATGATGTTTGTTAAAAAAAAAATGCATTAATTAAATTTGTGACTGAACTCCTTGGGGGAGAATTGTAGGTCTCCTGTTCTGTTTTACCTGCATTCTGCCATATATTTCATGGTATAGCAATCTCAGGTGATGACCCAGCACGTGTTGTTTGATTTAAGAACACTTTCACAGCAGCTTTGACAAAACGCAAAGAAGGTACCACAGCACTCAACTCAGGGTTTAAGAATCTGAAGTGCCTTCCAAAATCTGAGAGGGACGAGGTCTGGGGAATGCTTTCAGATGTCTTAAAAGAGCAACACTCCGATGCAGAAACGACAGAACCCGAACTACCAAAAAAGAAAAATTAGCCTTCTGCTGGTGGCATCTGACTCAGATGATGAAAAAGAACATGCGTCAGTCCACTCTGCTTTGGATTGTTATCGAGCAGAACGTGTTATCAGCATGGACTCATGTCTTCTGGAATGGTAGTTGAAGCATGAAGGGAATATGAATCTTTAGCGCATCTGGCGCATAAATATCTTGTGATGCCAGCTACAACAGAGTCATGCGAACGCTTGTTCTCACTTTCAGGTGGCATTGTAAACAAGAGGTGGGCAGCATTGTCTCCTGCAAATTATAATCAAACTTGTTTGTCTGAGCGATTGGCTCAGAGTGACTGAGTGGACTTGTAGTTTCTTAAGTTTTACATTGTTTTATTTTTGAATGCAGTTATTTGTTGTACATAATTCTACATTTGTAAGTTCAACTTTCATTATAAAGAGATTGCACTACAGTACTTGTATTAGGTGAATTGAAATATACTATTTCTCTTGTTTTTTACAGTGCAAATATTTCTAATAAAAATAAATATAAAGTGAGCACTGTACACTTTGTATTCTGTGATGTAATTGAAATCAGTGTATTTGAAAATGTAGAAAACATCCAAAAATATTTAAATAAATGGTATTCTATTATTGTTTACCAGTGCGATTAAACGCAATTAATTTTTTTAATCATGTGATTAATCACGATTAATTTTTTTAATCGGTTGACAGCTCTCGTTTATACGACTTGCCTAGTATAATACAGCAGCTCTGTGGCAGAGGCAGGGATAGAATCTAGTTCTCCAGGGGAGCATTCAACTGCCCTAGCTATGAGACCATCTTTTCTCTTCCTGCAGTTCCCTGCCACATTTACGACATACTTTTCAACTTATGCATCAAATGTGGCAGGGGTCCTATAGACAGGAAGCCCTTCATTAAACAAACCTCACTCATCCCCAGAGCAGCTCCAACCTTCAGCTCTTCTTTCCCCATTCCCAACTATTTTCCCCTGCCACCTTTTGCCTGTTCTCCCTCCCCAGTTCTTCACTCCTCCTCATTCTGTCATGCTGCTGCCACGTACTCCAGCTACATGATGCTTGGGCTTGAACAGGGGGAGTTCTCGAATCCCAGAGCACAGGAGACTCTTCCCACTCTCAGTACTGGTGTCCCAGTGACAGACATGACAATATCCGGGACAAACCTTACTGAATTACGTTTAAGCATTTTAGGAGTTCATTGTATTAAAAAACAAAAAATCCCTATTGAGGGATTGTATTTAATTCCATTGGGGAGGAGGGCCGCAGCCCTCTAGGAACTAAGAACAGTGGAGGGTGATTAGGCAAATTCCCTCGGGTTGTAACACCTTCAGAGTGCTACCACCACCTTAATCGATTAGTCTCGTTAGAGTTGGTATGGCAACCCTAATTTTTTCATGTTGTCTGTATATCTTCCTACTGTATTTTCATGTATATCTTCCTACTGTATTTTCCACTGCATGCATCTGATGAAGTGGGCTTCAGCCCACAAAAGCTTATGCTCAAATAAACGTGTTAGTCTCTAAGGTGCCACAAGTTCTCCTCGTTCTTTTTGCTGATACAGACTAACACAGCTACCACTCTGAAACCTATCACCTGAAGAGAGGCTCACAAATGGCAAACTGGATTTTTCAGGAACCAGGGAAAGAAAATATTTTTCATTAAATAGCCTGAGTTAAAACTGACTTGGAGCTTTCTTTCTGATCCAGCAACCAGACTGGCCCCCTGGCCCAATGGGATGCCCAATTTAGAAGAGTTGGCAGGTCTTCAGCCCACTGAGCCCCACATGATTTAACGCAGGTTCTGAGCTGAAGCTGTGATGAACTTGTGACCAAAGGAAAAACCCCAGGGTAGGGTTTCAGGAGCTAGTCACCAACCAGAGCCCTAGGTTGGAGTTGAGGTGATCTCTGCTAAGCTTATTAGCATGCATATTTTAATATGTTTTCTCTGTAATACTTTCATCTTAAAAATAAAAGTTCTTGCTTAGAAAGGGCTGTGTGGAAACTTAACTGTGACAATAACACAATGATGGTCTCCGAGGAGAGGAGAGAAGCGAAGCAGTGGCTGCTTAGGCAGTCTGTCTTTTGCAAGACAGTCAAGTAGTCAAGGAACTGTGCAGCCTGGAAATACCCTAGTCAGAAGGGAGAGAGACATGCATCTCCACCCAACTGAAGCAACAGCTGGGTGAGCCATAAGCCTAGAGTGGATACCCTTGCAGGACCATAAAGGGGGAATACTGGTGTTGTTGCCCTGAACTGTGACAGCGACTCCCACAATGGCTCCTGGAAATTGGAAGGAGTTATTGAAGGGGAAGTCCTTCTCAGCACCTACAGCCCTGGGATGGAACATGCTCAGTTGCTCTTTTGGGATGGTGCATGAGAAGTCTGATTGCAGATAGGAGCATGTACTGGAACAAATTATTTTTAACGTGGGCAAAATAACGTTTTCCCTAACCGCCCACATTCTTGTTTCATCTAAAATCATTCAGCCATTTAGTTTCCAGAAACATTCAACCTCAGGTAGATACTCTGTATGGAAAATTTCAACCCGAACAGTTTAGGTTTGGAGAAGTTATAAGCAACTGAAGACAGGGTCTCATAATGGAAAGTGTTGAGCAAAATTTATCATAGGTGTCATTATCTACACTTCCATAACAAATACATAAATTAAAATAATATAATTAGCTCATATAGGCCCATTTCCTTGATCTACTTAATGGAATAAACTCACATACCTCATATGTTGTACTCTGCGGTAGTGAATAAATTAAGACATGTTAAACAAGCTCAGCAGGCAAACTTACTGGACTCTGTGAGCCTGATCAAATATACCCTGGAGTTTGCCTGTGTGAGGGCAGCAAGATCAGGCCTAAATTCTTATTCTTCATACTCACAGAGGATTAGCTGAACCTCTAAAGCTCCACTCCATCTGCTTTGTTATCTAATCCCTCTCTCCTGGAGATACCACCTACTCTATTGTTCCGCTAAACACTGTGTGCCAGCTCTGTTCTCAGCAGACACTGCCAAGTATGCCAAACCCCTTCAAATTCTCTGTGGTAGAATTTGAATGTAGCCTTTCAGGTTTTAAGATTATTTAAAGGGCAAAAAGGGTTAGGAGATGTGACACTATAAAAATGGCAACATTCTGGGTGCTCTGTTTATCCTGTCAGTCATTGTCCAGAGTTAAGTGGTTCTTTGTTTTGCTCCATTCCATCCCATCCACTTTCAAGAAAGACCAATTAGGATTGTAACATGAATCAAAATGTTTTAAAATGTTCAACAATTGTGAAGTACTTTTATATGTAGAAAAAGAAAAGCTGCTTTCCTCCCCTACCTAGCATAATGTTTTCTGGTAATTGTGTGAAATAGATGTGAGGGCAAAATTCACTTCCTTGAAGTATGCCTTTGGGTCTGAATCCAAAAAGCTAAAGGACTAAAATAGGGAAATCAATTCCTGCCAACGTGTTCCTGAAAAGCTCCAGCTAAATGAACTGATGTAATCTCAGTACAGGATTTACAGTCGGCGGCGACAAAGGAATTCTCATTATTTCCAGAATCTCAGGGAAAGAGAAGGAGCTGGATTGAAACGCGAGTATTTGTACATGGTAGAAATCAGGGATTATTGATAAGGCATGGACCAAACTAATACTTTGTTACTTCAACCCTGACTGCATCTCACACTGCCTCACTCAGGCCTCATGTGACCTTATTTGCGCCAGATAGTAAAATGCAGATAAGTAAACAAAGTTGATAGCTAAAAAAATATATTAAAAGTGAACAATCTGAGTGGATAATGTCTCTCTACAGCAAGTGTACATCTATGGGTGAGCGGGTACAGTGTTTCCTTTCATGGGCAAAATATCAGAGTGAAATATTACAAGCTAAACCAATAGCTTTTGCACTGTCCAATTTTGCTGCCTCATCAAGCTCAAGACTGACATCAGGACTTTTATTGCTTGGCTGGTTAGGAAAGGAGCCCAGTCTCCAAATCACAAAAGGACATAGTGCCTCCCTGTCATACCAGACCACTCTCTCAGCTTGTCTTTCCACACATTTCCTGGGGCAGGAGCAGCCCTATCCACCAGAGATCCTTGTTATCTATTCCCACCAGTCTGTGGGAGGGGGACACAATGACTGCAACTCTTCCGCAGTGTGGCCTTAAATGATACTTATGAGGGGGAATCCCAAACCCTTGTCTACACAGAAAACATGCACTTGTTTAAAATCAGTTCTTAATTTGATTTAAACCAATGCAAAACCCCACACAGACACTGCCTTATATCGATCTATCAATTTTGTTAAATGTTGCCCAAGTTTAACTAAATTGATTTAAAAAAACACATCTTTAAACTTGTAATATCAGCAATGCCTGAGACAGATGATTGGATCTTTGCATGGAAAGGGAAGGCCCTAAGTGCTACTCACAGGCAATTAAGTAGCTACAGATCCCCCCCCTCCCCCCCCCGCCCCCCTCCGCTTCTATGGTAAAGCATTTCAGCAAATGGAAAAGCTTAATAATATTTTTACAAAAGGGGAAAAAGCATTTGTAATTTGTTGCAACACAAGCACAACCAGGTGACATATAATCAAGCATTCCTAGACTGATGTATTACAATGCTTTTCTGCCAACTCATGCCCTGCATCTATGATGCAAGAATTCTCCCTCTTTTTTTTTATTTACTCATGCAGATCATTATGACCCTGCAAATCATTGTGATGTTAGATGATAATATAAAGTCCTTTCCAGCACAGCAAATGTTTTCCTTGAACATATAAAAGGTTTGTTCATTAAGCACCAGAACAGAAATTATTTCTCAGTGAAAGAGAAGGAAAAGGTACTCTGATTCATCTATAATGACCTATAAGGAAGCCAATGAGCATATAAAAGGTTTGTTCATTAAGCACCAGAACAGAAATTATTCCTCAGTGAAAGAGAAGGAACAGGTACTCTGATTCCTCTATAATGACCTATAGGGAAGCCAATGAATTGACAGCATTTGCTTCTTCCAACAGGAGGCCTCCATTAAGAGGCCCCCAATAATCAGACTTCAGGAATAAAAGAGAAAGAAAAATACTTATAAAATTATTCTATAAGAAAAAGAAATCTGTGTATGCACCGTCTGAACTTTTCTTTGTCTCTATTCTGTGTATGGATGGCTCTCGCCATTCCAATGTTAACATTCAAAAACAGTTCCATCTGGTCCTAACTGTTAAAGAGTAGCAGACCTCTGTTCAACAGCACCATATTCAAAACTGAAAAGCATTCTAATTCCTCTAGATTAGAAAACAGTAGACTGGAAAATTGCAGGAGATTGGTTTTCATAGGACCCCTGTTTCCAGCTGCTGTCTGTAACAAGACAGCTATGATTTGCTCTGTTAAGGAGCCTGCTTGTGACAAGTGTCCAACTGTGAGAGAGAACTTTTGGCTTGCCCAGTAGTACACCTACAGCACTGTCTTTCTTCTCCCTCACCTATTCCCCCCCCCCATTTTTTTTAAATTATTGTAGCTCAGGAAATCAGACTAACTACCATTAAAGAGATTAAAATGTTAGCAGTACAAGAAAAAACTTTTATGAGCAGAAAAAGTTACTCAAGTAGTAGCAAAATAAAAAGGAATTATTATAAAAAATCCTCTCATAATCAGACACTGCTTTTATCACATCATATGCATTAAACTTCTCTGAACTGATGTCCTTTTCATCCTAATGTACTAAATTAAATATCTGTTCCTTGTAGAATTTGATTCATCTAAACTAGATTAAAATCAAATCATGTACAAAATCAATTTCACTTAAAGTACAATAATCCTAGCCCACTGAGGCCCCCTTCTAGTAATCACAATAAATGCTGCCTCTCCCCCAGGGCCACCCCTTCTTTCTTTCCCCTAGCCTTTCACTGGATGCATAATTTTCATATCCCATTATAAATTGTGACCTTGTATATCTTATTCATATCTTGTCAGAGCAACTTGGCCAAGGAGCTGGAGGCGAGACAACCTCATTCAAACATTCCTCCAGGATTTTCAGGTCAAGTTATTTTTTTTAAATTGGGATTGGTATAAACCTCAAGGGATTTCTTGATTTAAGAAAGAACTACAAATATTTAAGCTGTCTTGGGGGGATTATGCTGACATTGGATCGTGGGATTACCTCTCCTATAAAACTCAGGGGATTTGGACTGGTTCGGCGTCTCATCAGGAAATTGGGCAAAAAGGGTTCTTACATGATGTTAATCAGATATTCAATCACTCTTTACTGTAAGCGCCTCAAAAGGTAGCAAACAAATGAAAAGAAAGAAAAAAAGCATTGGTTTGCAGATCTCTCTGAAACAGAAGTAATCCTCCAGCATGCAGTAATGCTTTGCCTTTCATGTCATCATGGCTCCTCCCACTAATAAAGAGCCAAATTCTGAAAAAACGTGAGCACTGGTACCTTCCAACAACTTCAGGATTGTTAGATTTGCAGGTGCTCACTATCATGAAGGATGCATCCAATTAAACACCAATACTAGTAATTAAGAACAGTCGGCACTTCTACTGCACTGCACCTGTCATTTGAGCATCTCAATGCACTCTACATTATTAATTAATCCTCACAACAATCTTGTGAGGTAGGAAACTATTATTTCAGCTCAGGTGCTTGGAGCTGGCAGAGGGCTTTAGGGATAAGCCCCCACAGTCTGATTCAGAACTGGACTCTGTAACCATACAGCTCTGAGACAAAGGTCACAGTAGAGTTGAAACCATGCTAAGAACTGTTCTTTTATTGGTTTCACAGTTCTAACAGTTTCCTTGACCGGGCATGAATAGCTGTGAAACTAGACCTTTCTCCTCAGGATATATATATACATATATAGGAAAAGTAGGGGTCACGGTGGGAGAAACAACAGGAGTTAAGAACACTTACCTGCTAGAAAAAGGAGCTGTAGTAAGTAGCAGACAGTTCCAATGTGGCCATATAAGGACTCCAGTTGCTTGGTTCTGCCAAATATAAAGGGCCAGCCACAGGAGAGCATGCTGGGAAAAAAAGTTCCTATAAGCGGGCAAACTTTCACTTAGCCAAAGTTAGTAGGAACTAGGAAGTCATTCTTAGGAATGAGGTGCCTGTCATAAATGGAGCTGGGCAAATAAGTAATTTTCAGTTCATCCAGCAAATTGAAAAATCAGAAAAAATGGTTCCAAAAATGTTTGGAATTTGTCAACAAACCACATGCATTAATTCCTCTCTTTATAACTTTTAGCCTATGGGAGAGAGCATTTGCCTGGGATGTAGGACACTTAAGTTTGAATCCCACTCTAGAACAGGGACTTGAACTCAAAACTTCCCTGTTTTTAGGTAAGCATCGTAACCACCAGGTTATAGGGATGATCTCATTTGAGCCTCTTAAAGCAGTTCTACTTCGGCTAACTACTTATCCATTAGGCCAAAGAGCGAACAGCTCTACAACCTGCTGAGTAAGCATTCACATTGGAGGAGAGATGGATTCAAATCCCTCCTTTAAATCAGGCAGAGAGATTTGAATCCACATCTTCTACTTGCTAAGTGAGTGCCTTAATCAGCAGACATTAGCGTCAGTCTCACTTGCTGTCTCTTTGGCTCAATTAATTTTGAAGTATTTCATAAAAAGTGGAACAGCTTCAACAGGAGAGATTTCACACCACAGAACAGCCTATAGCCTGGTGGTTAAATTGCTCAGGCAAAATCTGAATTGAAGTCTATGCTCCAGAGTATAGCAGTTCAAGCCTCCACACTCTAGTTAAGTGCATTCATTAGTGCTCTACTGACCATAAGGAGGAACACACACACACTTTTCTGGCCTGGAAAAAGGTGTTGTTGTTTTTCCCCAACCAAAAGTAATCCGGGCAAATTCTCAAACAGTTTGGGTTCAGCCAAAACTGCATTTTTTGGCCAATAAACTATTGGTTCGAAAAATGTCACCCTTTTTACTTACTATAGGGATTCTTCCTCCTTCTCCCCATCCAATCACCTCCTCCCCAGAAAGACTATGCTACACTTCTGTTATAAAACCATGTATCAACTAACAAAAGAGATAATCCATACCATAATTTGTTCAACAGGAAACAAAGAAATCTCTGATCAGGAAAATGGTACTACAGTTTTCCTGGAGCTGTGTCAACCACAGTATAGAGAGATGTTCCTGTTTCAAAGGAACAGTTTTTTTGCCTCCCTTCCACCCAATGCATCATCAGATACATCTCTCCCCTTTCTTCCATGTGTATAATCTCACATATCCCTGGTTCAACATGTTGCAAAAGATTTCAAGACTAGGTTCAAACTGGAGAAGTAGAAGTTAAAATAGTCTGGGCTATAATGGGATACTCAATCATATGGCTGAATTTTTTAAAAGACTCAGACAGGTCCCACTGATTGAAAAAATCTCTCTCTCAATGAGAAATAATCTACATGACATCTCTTATCAAATCAGAATTTATCTGTATTGGTCAGTTTGAAAAAAACAGACAAGATTTTTTTCTTTATATCATTTTTAGGGAAGCCAGGATTAATGTACAATTTCAATGTGTACCGAACAAGGACAAAAGGCTACACTGGGAAAAAGAACCCTAACTAAACTTGACAGGAAACCGCTTTCCATTCACTCATGGAGAGATTCCAGCACCACTGACAACAAGCCCTGCTGATTCGGGTCAGTCACTTTTCAAGCCAAAGGGAATAATCTTTTCTAACTTCGCTCACAGTCTCATAACTCCTTTATAAATAAACATACCAGGAAAAAAAAAACAGAGAAAACTAGCCATAACAATGCAAACACCAGCCGACAGCACAACAGAATCTGCTAAACTGCAGTGATAATGTTCATGTTCTCAGATGTCTGGAGAGGAAAGATTCAGTCTCTTTCACACAGATGAAACAAGTTTTATTTGCACCATGTTATAACTTTGAATGGTTTGGTAATTTTATGAGCGCATCTGCCTGAGCACATGCATTATAAATGCTAAGCACCACCTAAGAAGCCTCTAACTTTTTAAGCTCACACAAGAAAGACTACAATGGAATGTGTAGGATGTTCAACGAATGCAGAGATGGAAGTTCATATTAATGCTCACTCTGGTTGTAAAGTTTTCGTACAAACAAAGAGGATCATATTGTCTGACTGCATCTTCTAGAACCACGTACAAGCAAGTCCTCTTTCCACTCCAAACAAAACAACACAGAATAATTTTTAAAAGTCACTCTTCTAAGGGACAGATATTAACAAAAATACAACTGTAAATAATACTAAGCTTTTCTTCTAGGGCTATTGTTTGTACCGAACATATTGGCTAGATCCAACTCCCTTATACCTTGGTGGAGCAATAAGATAGCTGTACCAGTGAGTGAACAAACCCCAGTTAACACTTCCTCAGCAGGCTCAACATCTGTAACAGGTTGTTTCAAACAAAGAGTTGCAGCCCATTACACTCCTAGGAAAGACAACTTATTTACAGTAGTGAAATGTTGCAAACAATTCCCACTGTTGTTAACAATGGTGGAGATCCACCAGTGGTGACAATGTTGTGAGCCAATAGCTGCTGCCAGCATTTTAAGCACCATGTTAATGAGACCAGAGATAGACAAAGTGCTTAAAATGTTGGTGGGTCATCAACGTTAAACAACACTGCTAATGCCAGAGGAGCTAAACTGTGTAGACAAGGCTCACAATAATATCCAGCAGCTCCATTTATGTATACTGTGACTCAAACAGTTCTGATGACATTTGGAAATGTAGCAGTCATTTCCCAGAATTGGCAAGGTAATAGATAGATTAATAGCTACGCTGAAATTCTGTCTGGTGTTTGAAGGGTGATATTTTCTATCATGTCAAAGAATCTGATGTTTCAGGTTTTCTTACTGACTAAACCCAATTTATTAAAGTCACCAAAGTAAGTGTTTTTATTAAAATCTTGTCACCATATCTCTTTAAAAAGATCTCCAAATAAATCTAATCACCTAAAGAACAATCTTCAGTTAATTTTCCAAATGCTTTGTTAACATTTTACAGTTATGGGATGCTTTGATGTCTCTCTTTTTTATGAACTTGCATCATATAAAGCGGTTGGTTTCACACTTAATACCCACCTTTTAATGCATATTATCATGTTAACTGGTAGCTAATTTGTTTTTGGTTGTTGGTATTATATTTTCAAAGACCTTTTAATCATTTTGACAACGTTTTCCCCAGCCTGTTTACATAGCAAAAGTTTTGATCTCCTAAAATGATGTTACTCCTTATGAAATTGTTCTCCCATTTAAAGTCAGTGGCTTCTACTGTCACAAGCAGTACCCCATTCACATAAAATTGAAAGAAGCTCAGCATTCTGTTTAAAGGTTTAGTCCAAACTGATTCGATAGCAGTAAAAACTGTGTTGGATCACAAGCACAGCAAACATGGTTTTATTCCCAAAATATTATTGTCCAAATTTTCAGTCTATGTTTCATCTGACCTCTACATTTCTTGCAATCTAGTGCTCACAGCATTTATATGCACACAAGGCATTCAGGGTGAGCTCCACAAAGGTGCTTTGATGCCTCAGGTTTAGGGCCTAAGTCTCAGGTTTAGGGCCTAAGTCCGGTTTTGGCTCCACTGTGATCCACAAAACTCCCACCGAACCCTATAGGCACTTCTACTCACTCAGCGGCTAAGTTTTCAGGATAAAAGTTCCCTCACAGCATCCACTCTGCTGCCTCACTGTAAGCATCCGGATACCTATTTGCTTTCTAAGTCCGAGAGAAATTCAGACACCTAAGTCGCATGCAGGGTCTGGTCCAGTGGGCATGCTCAGAGGCTGCCTACTGGATCAGTTCCCATTCAAAATCTGCTATTGGTGCCCACATTAGAACTTTTAGTGCAGTGGTCAGAGCACTCACCGGGGATGTGAGAGATGCTGGTTCAACCCGCAGCTCCCACCAGAGAGGGCGAAATGATTTCAACAGGGCAACCTGTCATGTGAGTGCGCCAACCCCAAGCTATGAGATATTCAGTCTCTCCTGTTGAAGATGTTCCTCTATGGAAAAATAATGGAAGAGTGATTGGAACAGGGAGACGGGACCTGGGATCTCCCATATGAGTGCTCTAACCACTGGACTACAAAGTCCCTCTGTCTCAGTGACTATTTATCCACAGTGGAATAGTCATTGGGCCAATTTTGAATATTGGTCTTTAGAGGCAGAATGTGTGCAGATACACAGATTGCCACACAGATCTGCCAACATACCTCAATTGTGACCAACAACACATCAGCTATTCTGGTCCTGAGCATCATTTGAGCAAATGCTGTTAATCATACTAAATTGTGCATGTTTTTGTGACAGGCACAACAGGGGACTGGGATAGGCCAGCAAGCTCATTTCCATATGTGACATAAAGCCAGAATTTTAACTTGGGTTTTTTAACCACAGCAACAGACACCAAACAAATATTTTAAATGTAATTAGAGTGAAATTTAGGCTTTACTAATTACAAATTGATTTGTGAGCTGGCTAGATGACCTGGTAGGGGCATGGTTATATGCTGACTTTGGAACAATCGAGTACATAGCCTATTATTTCTGAAGCTGAGTGATGTGGAGGCTGTGCCCTTGCTCTGGTAGAGTGAACACTGTATCAATATCATTCCATCATGATGACTCAGGTGGTAGCATTATTGCTTCTGGGCCTGGGGGCCGTTGGTCCAAATCCACACGAGGACTAAAGAACAAACAATCTGGCTATGGGCGTTTTGGAAGTGAGACCACTAGATTCTGAAATAGCTCTATGCCAGTAGGATTGATTTCAAAAGATTTCACATATCCATGATATAAAGCACATTTTAATTAAGAAAGCATTTACGCAATGAAGCATTCAAAGGAAGTAGCAACTCGCCTTTTGCCCTTGCTTTGTGGCAGCCAAATCTGAAGATAAAAAAAAATCTCCTAAAAAAACTTTTTACAAAGAGTACAGAATAACCAGACAACATCCTTTCCTCTCTGTAAAACAGGTTCTAATATACAGGGCTGTCTATGCTAAGCATGGGGTATTGTCTTCCTTTGCCTTCATGTATTATTATTTAATTCATTACTCTATAAAGCATTTGAGGTACCTTGAGGATAGAAGGAAGTATAGTAAACCAAAATCCCCTCCATTGTGCAGCTGTGAGAACAACTCTCGCTGGCTTAAAAAGAAGCATCATTCACAGGCTTTAAGAGGCTGCTGCACCCTGTCCTCTCAGCCTCAAGGCATTGCTGTGGTTTGGGCTGACTGGAGGGAAAGACTGGGGGGTGAGAGGCTCCTTTAGAAAATGCTGATGTGAAGCAGGACTCAAAGCCAAATTGCACCAAGAGTAGGAAAAATCTGGGGAGAAAGCGCATGAAAAATCAGACACCCCAAGAACCACAAAGCAACCAACCAACCCTCTTTGATATACTGCATCAGCTGGTAGCAGCTGCTGTCTATGGGAAAAGATGAAGGGAAAATGAGAGTTGGGACAAGTTGCTAAAACACAGAGTGTGAATGCTTAGTGATACTTGTTTTGTGTCCACCAAAACACATGGCTATTTTGAGCTGGCAAAAACAAATGCTTCACTTTCTGTTTAGAACCAGCTCTTTACAGGAGAATCTGTAAATAGAAAGTGGAAAAGCTAGCATACAGTTAACCTCTACTTGTTGCTAAATACAGCTATGCATATAGTAATTCATGTCAATGTTAGCAATAGACTATGTCACTTCAGAATGAAGCATTCATGCTGAAAACATTCTACTTTAATCAGGAGCTGACCTATGTCATTAGACTCTTGAAATCACTAACTTTGCTACCGGTACACCTATAGAAGAATGGTCTTTTAATTATAAGTTTGTGTGACATTAACTCCTTTGAATTATGCATAAAAGTGGCTCTGGTATTGATCACCTTTTTCGCTTTAGGCTGGAATTTGTTTCAGTGACTAAGGTAATGTTGGGTTTATTTGTTTACAATGATTTCACTGAACAATCAAAACAAAGCCAATGTGTTTGAGAGCTTCTCCACTTGTCACAAGCATTACAATGGTCACTTATTAAATTACACACAGGCCATCATTCAACAACTTGAAGTGATTGTCTCCAGGATCAAGACTGGATTTTCTGTATAAATTGAAGATTTGAATATTAGACTCTCAGGTCTCTTATTTCCTCTTAAAATGTCATAATGAATTTTCAGCTTTCTGTATTTCCACAGCATAAGTATGGGATTTTTTCTTTCTTTCTTTCTTTTTTTTTTTTTTTTACAATGAATCTGGTGTCCCCATTAGTGAACCATGATCCCTTACCAAAGGGTTATCCCTCTGCTCTAATTCAAAGCTGATTGAGAGCAATTTAATAGTATAATTTTTGGCTCCTTCAGATTCTGCCTTTCATTTTCTACCACTCAGTTCAGCCAGGAGATGCTTACATCAGTAAAATTTACCCTTTGAGGAACAAAGGCATCTGATCCTAAGATATCTGAACCTAATCTCTCTTGCCCTCACCAACAATAGGAAACTAATTTGAGCAAAGATGTCCACACTGGAAGAAGTGAGTTACAGAAACCAAACCTTCCCCTTTCTTCTGCTTGTGCTACTGACAAGTTAGGCTATTGGAATCTGCAAAAACTAAAAAAAAAAAAAAATCTCACTGGGAGTTCCCAGGACAAGGTGTCAAACACGTATTTCAAATGGATGAATCTCTGGGTGAGTGAAACAGTTCACTTCAATCCCAATAAAACTATTGCAGATTCGAAATTGCAGAGCTCATGTCAATGTTGCAGTTCAAGCGCTCACGGAAGAGTTTGCAATGCTCAAATGTTTATGTACATATTAACAAGTCAGAGTTCTTTCCCTCTTCAATGAGGGTTTTTTGTTTTTGTTTTTTGCTTCTTTATTGGCTTCCTTTGAACACCACTCTTAACTGGGGAACAAAATTTAAGATCTCTCTTAAGAAAGTGCTGACTAGGCAAACAACTACTAAAGTGGCAGTAATAAAAACGGCCCAAAGAAATTATAGTTCTTTTCTTCTGAACCCCATCAGAGGAAAGATCTTTACTGGTGCAGCTCAGGAAGGGTTTGTGCAAAATAGGACTAAACCACCTTTGTACTCTACCAATCCCAGGCTGATCTGTACTGGGCCAGCATCAGGGCTTTACTCTGGGTTGGCTGTCTATGGCCTCACAGCTGGAGATCACCAGGAGCTACACCCCAACTATACACCCTAGGGCAGTTGCAAGAAGGTGCCACTACATTAACCCTCCAGCACCAGAGTACCATGCTATACACAGAAAATCCTCTGGGGGCCAGGTATGGCAGCTTTATGAAAGTTTTACACTTAGGGCTGGTCTCCACTACCTGGGAGATCAACGCTGCTGCAATCGATGCTGCAGGGATTGATTAGGTCTAGTGAAGACCCACTAAATCAATGGCAGCATGCTCTCCGGTCAAACCCAGTGCTCCAGCTCCCCAAGAAGAGTAAGGGAAGTCGACCAGAGAGCGTCTCCCATCAACTCAGCTTGAAGACATTGGGGTAAGTTGACATAAGCTATGTTGACTCCAGCTACATTATTCATGTAGCTCGAGTAGCATAACTTAGGTCGACTGACCCCTGCAGTGAAGACAATCCCTCTCACTGGATAGATACAAAGCTACACTCATACACTTGAGTCTCTGTCCTTGTGTATCTATCCTGGACCTGCCTGAACTGTGAAGTGTTTAGAAGTGCTTCATGGGCTCTGAACTGCTATCTACTAAACCAATGCTAATTTTGTGATTTAAACCTCTGTTTGGTTTCTGGCTACTAGAAATGTCAAATAGACAAATCAGGTCAAACACATTTGGGGACAAATTAAGGGGAGAGGGCAGCAACAATGCAGGCATTTTGTGAGCACAAGAGAAATGATGGGCTTAGTGATGCTGCCAGTTAGCAGTCAATGTCCTAAAGAGGTTGTGTCTCCTTGGGTGGCAGCATGGCCATGGTCTTCTTCCCACTGTGGATTAGCAGCTTCAGGGCTTTGCCGTGGGTTGTGCATGCTACAGCTTTTCACAAGGCATAAAGAAAAGGAAGCACTGCCAATGCACACAGATCTCCCCAGCGCCCCAGGAGGCATTATGCCTACTCCTAGCCTAGGCAGTCAAAATACCTTTAGCAGCCACTGCTCGATACTGCATGTCCTCCACTGCCCCTCCCAACAACTCTCTGGCTTTAAGAGCCAAAGTATGCACACTGTATACGAGTAGGATGCAACCTTAATGGTGGGTAAACCTCAGTATATATTTTCTTCAAGTAGACTAAGTTTCAACCTTTTTTGTCCTTGGTAAAGTAGCTTTAAAGAAGCAACAATTTTTATGGATGCATAAAGAATTCTGCCATTTTAAAATAATTCAACATTTCCGATGTTCAATCCCAGTGCAAACCGCCTGAGCCCTTAAAAGCCACTATTAAATTTTCTTCTAGCCCCAAGTCCTGCAGATACCTTTTCTTACCCATCCCCATTTACTTTCTCTTTCTTCTATCTTAGTAACAGTGTCTTAGTGTCTCTGCTGATAATATTCTGCTCACTATAGTATTGTTGTTCCATAAAAATGAAAGTTACTCCATATGCAAGAGTGGGGTTAATAACAGGGGAGAAAAAGAACAAAAGAAAGAGGTATCTACCATCTGGTTTCTAATAAAGTGTAAGTCTGGGAGACAGTATCCTGGGTTTTACTCCCTACTCTAAGTCCCACAAAGCCTGTGTATGATTTTGGCAAAACACAATGGGGAAGACTGTAGCTCTTAGTTGGCATTAGACTTGGGGGAAGGGAGCGAGGCAAAGCTGTGTACAGGAGACCAACTGATGAGGCATTGTGCCTGTGAAAGTCATAACGTCTGCTAGGAGCACTAGAGAGCATGTGTAGCTCGCAGCTCTTGCTACACCCTTTTATACGGAGCAGCATTCATTCCCCTGCCACATTAGCCTAGATACATGGCCCTTCCCTTCTCTGCTCCTCTACCTTTGGAAGAGGAGTAGCATTGTCAGCACTAGACTCCTTACAGCTTTTTCCAGTCCTTGCAGTTCTGGAAGGCACTTTGCCTATCCCTATGAATATGTAGAAGAGGGTGGGTGAAGGCTTTTTATATTCTCTGTCTTGCACACTTGTGCAGGACTAGGCACAACATAGCCCTGTATTTCTCAGTTCCCAAATTTATCTGTTTTGAAAAAGAGACTAATAATACCTGCCTCACAGAGGGATTGTGAAGCTCAATTAAGTAATGTTTGCAGAGTGTGAACTTCTCAAATGAAGGGCACTATACAGGTACAAATTATTATTATCAATTCAGGAGTGGAGGAAACCATTATACCGTGGACTGAACGCTGCTCTCTGCACTTAATAGAGAGAATGCTGAAAGCAGCATCAATGGAGACTGTGGTCTTCAACATACATTAGTTTATTCACACAGCACAAGCCAGAAAGAATTCTCCTGGCACCTGCTCTGGCACTCAGTTCTATGAACCTGAGTCAGAGACAAGATTTGCTCTTTGAAAATGCAGGCATTTCATAGATACCTTGTGTGGTCTCTATGGGGGAATGAATAAGTTGTCATGGGTACTTTCTGTTTACAATCCCACAGAGTGGAATCAGCATCTGCTACGAAGAGAGGCTCTCCTTGAAAGCAAAATACTTGGGAGCAGATATTGGCTAGAGGGATGAAAGAGCTGCAGGGGAAACTGGACCAAAGGAGAAGGAGTCAGAGTAAAGGAATGTAGGTATTAGCAGATAGAAAATTAAAACTTACATTGAAAGAAGTGGGGCTCTAACAGAATTCATGTTAGTTACTATAGCTCAGCCATTTTCCTGTATTGCTCATGTACTGAGTATGTACAAATATTTTTCCCTAGATGTTTCAAACGTGTAAAATTTTATCTTAATTGCTGTGTCAATTATTTCACGTAAACTGAGCACAGAATGAGGAGCTAGTAACTTTTAATTGGAACACTGTCTCTTTTACTGACTTGCTCTGCGACCTTGAATAAGTCACCTCAGCTTCCTGAGGATGAGTCTCCCCATCTGTAAAATGGGAGGTAATAAAACATGCCTGTGAAGATTACTTAATGTACTGTGAAATACATTAAGTACTGTGAAGATTACTTAATGTCTGAATAGTGTTTTGAAGTTGACAAGAGCTACATATGGTAAGGGTCAGATCCTGCAAGCCCTCCAGGTATGGAACTCCCATTGAGGTCAATGGAAGTTCTATCCCAGAGGGCTTGACAAACTGGGCCCTATGTGCAAGTATTAATAGTTGTCAATCTGTGGGCATGAGAGAGAGAGAGAGCAGTAGAAAAAGAGAGTACAATCACTTCAAAACGTGCTTTGTTAACCTGATACTATCATGGCTTCCTTCATCAGACACATTTTAATCCTAAATTAAACAAACATGTTCCAAACAAATATGAAAATAAAATAAGTGATACCTGATGGGGCAGGGGAGAATACTCCACTGTTTCCTTTTACAGATGCTCCTATTCCCAAAAAACCGAACATCCTACTCACTTTAACATTACATTAAGTTTTTTCACTCCAGATTTGGTTTTTGTCTCAGGCTCAGTTGTAATGCCTTGGCAAATTGTCAAAGCACTGGTATGGAGAAACCACAAAGCAGTGGTGTCCAGGGCATTTCACTTGTATTGTGTTTTTATTTTATCATTAGACAGACTGGACATATTATCTTCGACGGTTTGTAGGCAGAGAGAGAGAGAGAGAACAATGAATGGGTCCTACTCTGCCAAAAATAAATATGACCTTCCAAGGCTCATAAAGCCCAGAAGGCGCCAAAGAGGCTATTGAGAGGGAAGGTTGGCTGGCTGTGGAAAGAGGAAAAAATAACCATTCCATAGATGGAAACTGTTCCATAGATTCATAGATTCCAAGGACAGATGGGACCACTGTGATCATCTAATCTGATCTCCTGCATAACACAGCCATAGAACTTCCCCACAATAATTCCTAGAGCAGATCTTTTACAAAAACAACCCATCTTGATTTAAAAATTGTCCATAATGGAGAATCCACTACAGCCCTTGGTAAATTTTCCCAATGGTTAATTACTCTCACTGTTAAAAATGAACACCTTATTTCCAGTCTGCATTTTTTAACTTTATCTTTCAGCCATTAGATCATACCTTTCTCTGCTAGATTGATAATGGACTCTTCAAATATTTGTTCTCCATTTAGCTACTTACAGACTGTAATCAAGTCACCCATTAACCTTCTTTTAGTTAAGTTAAATGGATTGAGCTCCTGGAGTCTGTCACTATAAGACATGTTTTCTAATAATTTTCATCTTTATTTTGGATCTTCTCTGAACCTTCTCCAGTTTATCAACATTCTTCTTTAATTGTAGACAGAACTGGACACAGTATTACAGCAGCAGTCACACTACTGCCAAGTAGAGAGGTAAAATAACCTTTCTACTCCTACTCAAGATTTCCCCTTTAATTCATCCAAGATTCCATTAGCTCTTTTGGCCACAGCATCACATTTGGAGCTCATGTTCAACTACTTATCTACCACAATCACCACATCTTTTTCAGTCACTGCTTTGCAGGATAGAGTCCCCCCCATCCTATAAGTATGGCCTACATTCTTTGTTATTGGATGTATACATTTGCATTTACCCATATTAAAACATATATTGTTTGCTTGTGCTCAGCTTATCAAGAAATCCAGATCACTCCACAACTTCATAACCCGTATGCAACTGTCCCTACCAAATCTCAACCTCTAAGGCTCATGTAATTCCCTTGTATCGCCAAAGGATTGTCTCACTATATCTATCAGACTGGTGAGAATGTTAGAAGTCCAACTACACCTTTTTACAGCTTCCCAGCCAAAGAACCTTTGACAACTTCATTCACACTCTACCTGCTATCTATGCCTTCTTGGACTGGACTTCTGTGTTCATTTTAAGCAGCTGTCTGCTTTAAAACAAAAACAAAACTGCCACAAAATATCTTTCCCTCCAAAGTGAATTTTCCCACCAAAGTACCAGTAGTTTTAGCTATAAGATGTGTGGTATTCAACTCAGGACTAGAGATGGGTTTGAGGTTTATAAAGGCCATTTTTGGAGACTTTATATAATTTTAGTGCTTCCTATATGCAGTAGAAATCCTCCACCAACAGTGCATAAGCATATTCCCACTGAAGCCCTACTGGCAGGACATGGAGGAGGGTTGCAGAAATCCTCTGTGAAGATGGCCTTCATTTCCAATTTATCTCCTAGGATCTTCACAGTTTCCCCACAGTCCTTAGGCCTTAAGGGATTAATACAGCATAATCACTAACATATATCGACAAGCTGTGTGGTACTGTAATTACTAACATCACCACCAAAGCTGAAAGGGAAGTGCAGGAACAGGTAGTTTTAAATATGGAAAGCACCAATGTAACAATGCTGGAATTAAATGGTAACTCTTTTGTTCTTACAGAAGAATCACATGATTATTTGTGCTCTGCAGATTACAAAACAAGGAATAGTTAGGAATAACTAAAGCTTTACACCACAAGATTACATGCATTTATGAGAATATGGTTCTTCCAGAATGCCACTGTGACCCACTCTGAATAAATGTACTATTTCTCTGTAGGGTTAAGGATTGGGCACTGCATTTTATTAGGTAAGTAAGGCAGAACCAGGTCTTCAGAGCGTAATTATTTATGACTTATACTACCAAAAAAAGGAAAAGAAAAAAAATAATGCAAAACCACTTCTACTTAAGTACTCTAGAGCAGCCAAAACATTCAGCAGTCAGCCAGATCATTTCATTTAGTCTCACAGAGAACACTCAGGGATTTTACAACACAAAGTAAACAGTGAATATATAATTTTGCAATGTCATTTTCAAATTAAACCAATTGAATGATACAAACATTAAAAAGTTGTAACATTAGTATTTTGTTTTTTCAGCTATCTTTCCGGTTTTTTGTGATGGGGTCTTCTTGAGCAGTTCACTATTGGTTTCTCTGTCGCCAGAGGCCTGATTCTGCAACAAACTGAGCTTGTCCCAAGAGGTACAGTGTGACCGCATTTTTGAGGTGAAACAGTAGGTGGGGATGTTGACTGTTTTGGTAGGAGCTCTGGAAGGTTTGGGTGGAAAGAGGAAATGGCCTCTCTTCTTTGTTCTTCTCTTAGACAAGATATTCTGCCACCTTCTTTTACATTTCCTACCACCCTCTACTTTCAGAGTAAAACCCAGGATGTTTGTTTACAGTAAAGGACATGTTGGGAGAAAACAGTAAGACGAGATTAAGCCACAGAAAGGAAAGAGATAGAGAGAGAGAGAGAAAAGCCTTATTATCCTTACATACAGATGATTGACTGCTCGGACTCATTAATCTTAAAGATACGTCCACCCTGCTACATGCTGTGCAAATCAACAGTATGGCAACTTCTCTGGATACAAAGTCAACTGGGAAAAATCTATTTCTATGTCTCTAGCAATGGCTGGATCTATCTGTTGCAGAGATAGTGTGATCTAGATGAGGAGAAGCAGTCTGGCTTAGTGGATAGAACATCGGATTGGGAGTCAGAAGACCTGCATTCTATTCCTGGCTCTGCCAATGACCTTGGGCAAGTCACTTCCCCTCTCTGTGCTTCCATTTAATACTAACCTCCTTTGTCATAGCTTTGAGATCTATTGATGAAAAATGCTACATAAGTGCTAACTATTATTATCAAAAAGAAAAGGAGTACTTGTGGCACCTTAGAATAAATTTGTTAGTCTCTAAGGTGCCACAAGTACTCCTTTTCTTTTTGCGAACACAGACTAACATGGCTGCTACTCTGAAACCTATTATTATTATATGTGCTGACCTCTATGACCCTTTTCATCAAGTTAATCAGGTCATAACAAAGTATATACTAATTCTGGGTGCATCCATTTTTCAGTGCCAAATCTGAGGCAACTAGACAAAAATGTCAGTACCCAAAATTAGTGAATGTGTATATAGTATTTAAAGATAAGGTGAGAGAGGTGACATATACCTAGTTAGGTTATGGGGAGAAGGCTCACTTCAAAACCTTACATATAAAAAACCTCACACACTCTGGCCTAATATTGAGAACTTATTTAAACATTCAGAGAACTAAGCAATGAGGAAAATATCACTATGCCCTTTACGGTGGAACTGAAATTGGGAACATAAAAATTGCCCTTAAACTCCTCTGCTTTACAGTCCTGCTCCCAATAAAGATCTCAGCCCAAACAGTCCATAGTTCAAATAAACTGTTTCTTTGAAGAAAACAAAGACAACTGTCTCCCACAAAATCATGGCGTAATAGTGAGCTGGACCTATTTGCTCTGCAACTGTACTACTTAGACTAAAATTTGAAGGATGTGGCCAGGTGTTTTCCTGTTGCACAAGACATTAATTACCCTCTCTTGGTTGCAACCAAAAGGGACACAACTTTGTGGCATTCCAGCTAGTCCACTCTCAACCTTACTAACAATGCTCAGAAGCAATCCAATGAAGTGCTGATTTTCCCAGAACCTTCTAGATAGCCTCAAGAGGTGGGTCTAGCTTTATAATTGGCATCCCCTGCAGTTAGCATAAATGTGTCCTTTTGATGAGACAATGGGAGGTAGTTGCAGAGCAAACTGTTGATATCATCCCTCTTACTCTTCTAACAATGTCCTCTACGCAAGTGATTTGAGCTTCAACTACTTTTTTTCTGAGCACAAAACTGTGATGCCACACCTAACAGCTACTCTAGCCCATTTTGATGAGACTAGATGACAGCGGTGGATCACTCAGAATTACCCTCTTCTTCTCATTCCCTCAGAAATATTTGGCACTGGCCACTGTCAGAGACAGGATACTGGGCTAGATGGACCATTGGTCTGATCCAGTACGGCCCTTCTCAGGTTATGTTCTTATGATGCTATCAAATCAGATGCCATGCTCAATTTTAAATTTTGGCTTAAAAACAAAACTACGCTTGTTCATGAGGATAACCAACAACAGAGTAATTTTGTAGCACAAGGTGACCTTGAACAAAAGTTTATCCCTCTGCAGGGGTGAGATGTAAGTGGACTTAACATGCAGACTGCTGGTAGTCTTCATGAATTGAAGGCGTAGTACTTTGCATCTCATTCAAATGACAAGCATACAGATTAATAACTAATGTATTATTAATATGCATTTATTTCCTCTGCTGTATCCAGTTTTATAACAGGATGCATAATTAATGTGCTATTTTAATCATGTTATAATAACAAAAGTCTCACAAAGGAAATTCACTACTGGGTTAGGTGCAGTCAATGATGTCTAGTGGGAAACATTTTCATGTCAACTATAAATAAATAATTAGAAATATAAACAAAAATACATGTCACTGGCATAATTAAGGTAAAAAGATTTTCTACAGTTATGTTAAATATCAATGTGAGATGCAGCAGGAGTTTTTAAATTTTATTTTCTTTTATTTTCAATACAAGCCACACAACTGAAAGACAGCAGAATGGAAAAACTCAGCTAGCTACTGAGTTACTCATTGGTCTACCAATCTTGTAAGGTCTGATGTGCCTCAGTAGTTTATTTCTCATAACCTACTCACCAGCAACGAGAAAAAGAAAACTGACAAGAAAAACAGCTAGCAGAAAAAAGGGCATGAAGCATTGATGCTTCTAAATGGAGAATGCAGGTCCCTGTACTCTGATAGCAAAATGCAGTGATGAACAAGAAAAACCACTAGACCAGTTATGGCAGTCCACTGTAACTTGTGACAAATTAAATGTACTAGACTTTCCACCTCTCTGTGCAGATTCCTGTGTTTGTAGTAAAATATACTCCTATGAGAGTACTTTTCAAAGATCTGCTTTAGCTGAGTGACTCTCTAAATAGGAGTGCAATGTTGAACTAGGTTTGGTGCTTTCAAAATTTACTGTCTCATGTAGAAACCTCTCTCTTAAATTATTATCAAAAATAATGACCGAGTTACATAAATAAATCTGCTTAGCATCAATTATATCAATACTGTGTGTCAGAAAACCTTTCTAAGTCTAATACCTGCTGAAGGTTTAAACTTCCTAATCTTCTTAAAGGAACAGATTTTTAATACAATTGACCTGCTATTACTCACATACATAGACGTGAAATTTCCCAGGACTTTTTGTTTGTTTGCGTTTGTTTTAAGAGAACTTTATCCTTTATCGACTGCAAAACCTCTTAGAAGTTAGAAAATAGTTGTCTCCCTTTCTATTTGTCAGATATTGATCTCTCTCTTCCTGTCCCTTATGTTTTTGTTTGTTTGTTTGCTTGCTTTTAATCATCGTCATGGCCTTTCTTCTATTTGCTTAGATAGACTCATAAAATTGTAGATGGCTGTGACATTCTGACAGACAGAATCGAGAGCCACTGTGTAACCACTCTGCCTTAGCAAGAGTGAGAGCTTTGCCACTGCTAAGCTGCATGTCAGTTTCCTAACACACCAGCCCATCTGCCTTGCCAGCAAACTCGACAGGACTCTGCCAGTCCAAACCTTCCCTTGCAGGTAACAACCAATGAATCCCAATTCCTGAGTTCCCTAGACATGTCCCTCAGGCAACATCCTATCTCTCTTACTGGACACTCAGAGCGGTAATACCAAGTTCACTGCCTCCAAAGAGCCAGGATACACAACAGCTTGTTAGCTCAGCTGGGGTTAACACTCCAGCTTAATACACAGCACTGAGAAGGTTTGTGTAAAATGAAGAATACATTTATTAACAAAGACCATAGATTTAAGTGATTTCAAGTAAGAGTGAAAGAGATATGAAAGGGTTACAAACAAAACAAAAATAACACACTTTCTAGTGACTAAAATTTAATTCTAGAAAGATAGAGCTTTGCCTAACATAGTTTCTTAATCACCCCAAATTGTCAGCATTCTCCAGTCTCTTTTAGCAGAAAGATCCATCTTTCATAGATATAAATCGCTGGTTTCTTTGCCCTCTTTTTATAGTCCAGTAAAACTTTGGACTGTATTCTTTGAAAAGTAAGTCCAGACAAAGTCACTAAGTTCCTTGTTCCTGCTGCTCGTTCTTCAGGGTGCAGGCTCCAAGTACTTTTATTCACCCCCAGGTCAGTTTGCTTTTTTGATAAGCTTGACGACATTGTTTACCTTGTATTCAAATGTACTTCTATTGTCCTTTGCTTGCAAAACCTGACCCTCACAGAAAGGAGAATCCACATTTCTTTGTCGGGGACAAACACGTTTATCTGTTCTACTCATATTGCTTGGTCTGAATATATTTTAGGAACATAGTTCCGGACCACATACATAACAATTTATACAATGACCACACATACATCACACAATTATATTCCTGACCAGCGTGTCATTAGCGTTCATAAAAAAACCTTACTCCATGCACTTTTACAGTACAATACTACTGTATACAATCAGTTGATTCAATTGCTTATTCTTTGGGGGTCAGAAACCCTATTCTCCCCATGGGCTGTCTGGATCTTGATTGTCACAATTCTGTTATCAATGATTTAGATCAGGGGTCGGCAACCTATGGCACGCGAGCCGATTTTTAATGGCACGCTGCTGCCTGACAGGTCCCAGCCACGGGCCCTGCTCAGCCCACTGCCGAACCCAAGCTGGGACCCCGGCAGGCAGCAGCGTGCAATTAAAAATCCTGCCCGCCCCGGTCTGCTCTTCTCCACTCCCTCCCCACCCCCGGCTGCTGCTGCAGAGCAGACAAGCTCCCCCCTCCTCCGCCTCTTCCTCCAGCATGCTGCATTCTTGCCCCTCCTCCTCTCCCTCCCTGCCACCAATCAGCTGATGGCCCTTGCAAGGGAGGGGGAAAAGCAGAGCCGCAGCGCGGTTGCTGCTCCAGGGAGGAGGCGGAGAAGAGGTGGGGACGGGGCCTTGGGGAAAGGGGGGTGGAATCAGGGCACATCCCTCCAGCCCCCTGCTGTGAGCCTCTCTGGGCAGGGGGCTGGGAACACCCCCACGACCCGAGCCCAAACCCCCAGCACTCTACCCTGACCCCTGCACCCCCCCCACATCCCAGCCCCCTGCCCTGAGCCCTGCACCCCCCACACACACCCCAGCCCTCTGCCCTGATCCCTGCACCCCCCTCACATACACCCAGCCCTCTCCCTGACCCCTGCACCCTCCATGACCCCAGCCCTGACTCCAGTACCCCCACACATACCCAGCCCCCCACACCCCTTGCCCTGACTCCCGCACCCCCCTCACATGCCCCCAGCCCCCTGCCCTTACTCCTGCACCCACACACATACCCAGCCCCCTCACACCCCATGTCCTGACTCTTGCACCCCCCACATTCCCACCCCCACCCTGAGCACCAAACGGGAGCTCCTGCACCCCCTCCTACCCCCACATTCCCACCTGCACCCCTTGCACCAAATGGGAGCTGCCCAGGTAAGCACTCCACACTCCACACCCAAACCCTGAGCCTCCTCCCTCATTCTAGCTCTTGGCCAGACCCTACACCCCAACCCCCAGCCTGCTCCTTCACCCCCAGCCCTGTGCTCAGTGCACTCCCACCCTCAGCTCAGTGCAGAGAAAGAGGAAGAGAATGGGCTAGAACCAGGGAGAAGGCAGGTACCCACTCTATATGGGCAGGACCAGGATCCCAGACCAGCAGTGGGCTGTGTGGGGCCGGCAGCCGGGACCCTGGCTGGCAGGAGCCGGTGGACTGAACCCCAGATTGGCAGCGGGCTGAGTGGCAGCGGGCTGAGCCGCTCAACCCACTGCCAGTCTGGGATCCCGGCCGCCAGCCCCGCTCAGCCCGCTGCCGGTCTGGGGTTCTGGCTGCTGGCCACTCAGCCCACGGCCAGTCTGGGGTTCTAGCTGCCAGCCCCTTGCCAGCCAGGATCCCGGCCGTAGGCCCTGCTCAGCCTGCTGCCAGCCTAGGTGAACAGAACCCCAGGCTGGCAGCGGGCTGAGCGGGCTGGTGGCGTAAGATCAGCATTTTAATTTAATTTTAAATGAAGTTTCTTAAACATTTTGAAAACCTTGTTTACTTTACATACGACAATAGTTTAGTTATATAATATATAGACTTATAGAGCGAGACCTTCTAAAAAATGTTAAAATGTATTACTGGCACGTGAAACCTTAAATTAAAGTGAATAAATGAAGACTCGGCACACCACTTCTGAAAGGCTGCCGACCCCGATTTAGATATTGGGGCCAAATACTGTGCTGCTGTAAAATGGAGTTGTACCCATTCACACCAGCTAAGAATTTAACCAGTAGCCATTCATTTTCCATTGAATTTTTGATTTGACTTATGGATTTGGGAAAAAGCAGGATTGGATTCCATATGTTAAAATATGTTAACTTTCAAGCCCAATTGGTTTCAGAGGTGGATTGTCAGCCCAGGCAAGTGAGACACAGCCTAATCAAGAAGTCTTAAAAGCTAAAAAATACATTTTGCATATTCATTTTTTCCCCTTTATCTGATAAATACATACAGATTTTAGGGCAAATGCTGATTTGATTTAAATATCACAGCTCACTCTTGCCATTGTAAAATGCAACAAGAGAAAGTTGAGGTTTGAATCTTGGTGCCTCATGGAGCTGCCTTGTTACCACAGCAACCCAGCACGCTGAGAAGCTCTTTGTAATGGTGCTGCTGTGGTATTTACTGCTTGGTGAGGCCACGGCAGAATTGTAGCAGTTAAGCCTAGTCTGCAGGTGGTTTGCAGAGGATGAGATGAGGCCTGTGCCCCCCCCCCCCCCCCGCCCAACCTCCTTCCCACGGGGCAGGCCCTGTGCATCCATGAGGAGCTCCCAGCTCTGCCTGCTGTTTCTTTACTACAAAGTAAGCTTTTAATATCTATTAAATTATATACTGGAAGAGGGTGGAAATAACTATTTTGTGATTTGTGCATGACTTGTCAAAAAAGTCAACAGCTGCCACAGTTTATATATATATATAAGTTTATATATTTGTTTTATTATCGCACAGTACTGTATTACATCTCTCAATCCGTCATGATTACATATCAAATCTGCCACTTTCTAAAACAATATGCCCTGCAAAATGCAGATGATTAAAAAAAAAGATAAAGCAGAATATGAATAACTTCATTTCCTGAGTTGTCCACATGAACTCTGATAGAAAGGTTTATACTGAGGATCTGATTATTAAATGCGGCCTCCCAATACATCACAATTGTGTAGTTACAACTGATGATAGTTATACATATAACTAGTCCACTTGCTTTTATGGGTATATTTTGGAAACGATATGTTTAAATGGCATCATTTGCACTCATAAATATTTGTACCCACAAAAAATGTGAAACTAGAGGCTGGACTGAGGCTTCTGTCAAAATCAGGCTAATAACAATAATACCTAGATCTTAAATTGTTCTTTTAATCTGTAGACCTCAATGCACTTCATAAAAGCAGCAAATACACAGATGGAGAAACTAAGGAAAAGAGAGATTCCGTGACTTTCCTATTGTTACAGCAGGAATAAAACTCCTGAATTCCTATCCAGTATGCTACTTATTGGGCCATATACCCTGCTACAGAATGGAGAAGGACAAAGGGAAAATGTACTAAAAATTATGTAACCTGAAAGCTGTGCAATAAATTGACAAATGCAAGCAAATTAAAACTCAGAGAATTAATAGATAATGGATTATAGGCCTTTTCTGTGGTTACTCTGTCAAATCCAGTCCAGTCTGGGAATAAATTAAGTTGGCACCATTTGATGGCTATTCATTATATGGCATAAGTTTGAGAGATCTCAGTCCAGTTCCTAATGGATCAGTGCCCACATTAGGGAAAGTAAACACCTTTGTAATTGGCACCCTTTGTGGTTGGCTCTGCAGAGATTTTAGCAGCAGCACTGTGGATTGATAGGGGGAGCTGAGAAGCAGTGTCGCCAGAGTGAAGAAGATTTGGAGTAAAAAGCACATGGACAAGGGTTTTTGGCAGTAGAAACAGTAAGGAAATATGGATTTTTTGGTGAAGTCAGAATGAAGCAGTTTGTCTTAGCAAGAGCTTGGATAAGCAGAGGGAAGCAGAGAGAACAGTCAAAGATTACACTAAGATTATGGTCCCAGGAGACAGGAAGAATAGTGAAGCTGTAAATGGAGACAGAGAAGGGAGGCGGAGGAGAGGGGCTGAGAAGTAAGATAAGAAATGGTTTATGTTTACTAGGAGTCTAAGTGTCACACACTTTTTTTTTTCCTTTTCAGTTTTAACAAGTGGTCTGAAACACGAAAACATGGATAATATCAGGAAGGTAAGACCTTCCTGTGGGACCATTGACACTTTAGGATTATTTTTTTACACCTACCAACTTTGACAAGTGTTCTTTTAGGCTGATGCTCTGCTCTTAGCCCTTCCAATTTGTGCCTTAATAATTCGAGGGTATCAGAGCAATGGAATGCTGTGATGCAGAAACAAACCAATGAATTAAGGAGAGAGTCATTTTAACTTTAAAATTAAGGCTGTGACTCAAACTTACATAAAACAAAGGAAAACAAAGATGTGCATGTTTGAATAGGGACTGTGTTTGTGTGGAAGGTAGATTCATATGTACATATACACACACTGAATGTTCCTTTATGTACATATACATTAACGTAATTATCTGCAGATATATGCAGGAGGATAAAGCTCAGACATTTTCTTTATGAGTCCACTGATCATCTGTATTTCTGTAACTCCACAACTTAATCCTGTACTCTGTTTCCCCTGTCCAAAGAGAAGTTTTCATTGCGGAATGACTTTGTGGGAGAAATCTGCTCCTTGTTAGCTGATGCTGTCTTTACTGTCCAGATATATTAGCACTCTCTTACCAGTTAGTCATAATGTGTGCTGAAGTGCACTATATACTGCTAAACTAAATTATTTTTTTCCATTACATTATTATAGTTTATTTCACATAGAGGCAGAATGCAATAGAAACCAAAGCTCCATGCTCCAGATCACTATATTGTTCAGTTTTACAAACATCCAATATTTCTTTCCCCCCCGCCCTCTAAAAAATAAATGGCTTAAGCAATGGATAGAGTATCCATTTTTCCCACAGTGAGACATCATTCCTGTGGTGGTGTGTATTATCAGAGCCACATAGTGATTGGAAGTCTACTATCCACTGATTTATGCTACTGAGCTGTGGAAGAAAAACAAAAGTCAACTTTTAAATTATACCATGTAGAAATCAATTCCTGAGTAGATAATAACAAGAGAATGATAGGAGACATAACATTGCCTGATTGTTTGAAAGCTAAGTTGCCTTTGTAGTCATAGTTGGAAATATTGGATTTTTACACCAGGCACAATATCCACTACGACTCTTTATGTGAAGTTTCAGCATTATCAGCAGAGAAGATCATGAAGAAAATAATTGGTGAAACTTCACATAAAGAGTAGTAGTGAACATTCCCTTAAGTGAGTCCAAGAAGATCACAGAACATTGAGAATGCTTATCTATTGGAGGCCTTATCCCAAGATCATCCTCATGGTTGTTTAAATAAAGGAGGATAATCTGTCCAAAGTTCAGTTTCTTGCTACAAAGAAAGCTGGTCCTAAGTCTCTTTTGAAAGAGACTTACTCCACTATGACTGAATGAACTGTGTTGGAACCATGCAATACACTGCATAACTGGCAAGAAAAATGTAAGACAGGAAACAGACCTATAGCCCCCAAAAGGGTCAACAAAGTCATCAGCACAAAAACTGCCTTCATCATTTGTTATGTATACTCCTCCTGCCCACAAAGGACTTTATTTCAAACTTCAAAAAGCTCATTCATGGAAATGATCCCTTCAAAATTGTTTTTGACCATGCTCCTATGTTCATTGAAACTTCCATGTTCATTCAAGCATGACAGATCTATGGCAGAAATAGGTTTTACTTTTTTTTTATGACTCAATCTGGCCTTATCTCTATTTAGTTCACCAGTCACTCAGACTGTCTGGAGTAAGGCTCTGCTGAAGAAAGTTAGAAAGAAATATATACTTGTTCAACAATATATAGTCAAAGAACCATATAAATGTCACAGGAGTGAGTCAGGGGTGTATTACTAGAGTCTATTTACTTTAAACAAAATAATCCGACTATGGGTCATCTGAAGATCACCAGTTCTAATCTGGTCAAGGTCAACAGTGAAAATTATTAGCACGCAACATCATCAAGTAATGGCTGCTTAATCGTCCTGGTGAAATGAGTTGGTGGTCTCTACCCAGTTCCCAATGGACATGTATTTGGGGTTGGGAAGGAGTTTTCCTCCAGGGCAGATTGGAAGAGACCCTGGAGGTTTTTCACCTTCCTCTGTAGCATGGGGCCTAGGTCACTTGCTGGAGGATTCTCTGCTCCTTGAAGTCTTTAAACCATGATTTGAGGACTTCAATAGCTCAGACATAGGTGAGAGGTTTTTTGCAGGAGTGGGTGGGCGAGATTCTGTGGCCTGCGTTGTGCAGGAGGTTGGACTAGATGATCATAATGGTCCCTTCTGACCTTAGTATCTATGAATCTATGAACTTGCACCTTGCTGGCCATCTCATTAACAGGGCCAAGAACTGAATGATCACAGAGGCTGACCTACCTTCTCTTCTCCTAAATGTGATCTTTCCAGGTCAGGTTTAAATTACACTTGCTAGACATGTGGCGAAGTAAGCATTGCAATTTGCCTGCATGGAAACCTTTTCTATGGAGAGAAGACTGCTGTCTACAGGGCTGGCCAGCACCTTTTAGAAGCACAACATACATGGAGTTTTATTACAAGCTAGGAGCTTCAGTCTTTACATGTTTGCTGACAAGGGACCCAACTCTGCTCTTGAATGTCTGGATGCAGTGCCTGTTATCTTCACTTCAGTGGAAGCTGCACATATATACACCTGAAGGAAGAATGTGCCGAAACATCTGGAGTAATGTCAGGCAGATTTCCTCCTCAGTCTATTCATTTCTTTGTAGCACATCATTAGAAAACACATTTCCATTTTCTGGAATGGACTTTGTTTTGGTATGTACATTCCAGTCACACCTCTGACTGTCAAATAGAGGCACAAAGTTAAGGATTACTCTAAAATTAAGTGTCCTTTATATATATATCAAAAGGATGGACTATTTAAGATAATTGGCAAAAGACATGGCCATGTCAAACATGTTAGTATGTTTAGCTACTTAGTTTAAGAGTGAACAGTTTCTCTGTGATGTAAATTGCTGTTTATGAAAACATGTCAGCTACAACTTCAGAAATCTTTGCTTGGCAAAGGTCCTGATGCAATCTATATACACTTCGATAAAATGGAAATGTATCGTAAAATAAAAAATATGTTTTTCTCACAAAAAAGTTTATTTAAATGTAAACTGAGGGACTGTTAATATCTTGATGACTCTACACAAGCATGGTACATTTTATTTTCATTGCAAAAGGTATACTACAGTTAATTTTCCTGGGAATATACAATGGTACTATATAATATGTCCCCGCTATCTGGACACAAAGCCATGGGGTAGGCTAGGAGGTAAGCTTGTACATTAATTTTTAAGTATTTCTTTATGCTCCTTTCATTGCAAAAATCTTTGGTGAGTTCTTATTTTCTTGTGTATGGGAGTGTAACAGCAGGCAGTGTCTACTAAAGGATGCAGTGTAACCTAGTCTGTAGGGGCACTGAACTAGGCCTTGGGTTAAATTCCTGGCTCGGTGGCTGCTTTACTGTGTGACCTTGGGGAAGTCACTTCCTTCCCTGTGCTTCAGTTTCCCCATCTGTAAAATGGTGATGATAATAATACTAACTTCCTTTGTAAAGTGTTTTGAGATCTATCGATAAAACGTACTATAGAAGAGCTCATTCAAAAGCCACATACCACTCTGTAACACTGATAGATTAATACTTCTCCTGGATAGTAGGAAACAAATTATAAAGGGAAGGGTAAACACCTTTAAATCCCTCCTGGCCAGAGGAAAAACCCTTTCACCTGTAAAGGGTTAAGAAGCTAGGATAACCTCGCTGGCACCTGACCAAAATGACCAATGAGGAGACAAGATACTTTCAAAGCTGGAGGGGGTGGGAGGGTGGAAGAAACAAAGGTTCTCTTGGTCTGTGTGTTGCCTTTGCCGGGACCAGAGCAGGAATGCAGGTCAGAACTCCTGTAAAGGGCTAATAAGCAATCTAGTTAGATATGCGTTAGATTCTGTTTTGTTTAAATGGCTGATAAAATAAGCTGTGCTGAATGGAATGTATATTCCTGTTTTTGTGTCTTTTTGTAACTTAAGGTTTTGTCTAGAGGGATTCTCTATGTTTTGAATCTGATTACCCTGTAGGGTATTTACCATCCTGATTTTACAGAGGTGATTCTTTTACTTTTTCTTCAATTAAAATTCTTCTTTTAAGAACCTGATTGCTTTTTCATTGTTCTTAAGATCCAAGGGTTTGGGTCTGTATTCACCTATGCCAATTGGTGAGCATTTTTATCAAGCCTTCCCCAGGAAAGCAGGTGTAAGGTTTGGGAGGATTTTGGTGGGAAAGACGTTTCCAAGCAGGCTCTTTCCCTGTTATATATTTGTCAGACGCTTGGTGGTGGCAGCAATAAAGTCCAGGGGCAAAAGGTAAAATAGTTTGTACCTTGGGGAAGTTTTAACCTAAGCTGGTAAAAATAAGCTTAGGGAGGTTCAGAGTTCAGAGTGGGGAAAGAACCTTGACAAAAGTGTTTTGAGATCTATGGATAAAACATACTAGAAGAAGAGCTCATTCAAAAGCCACATACCACTCTGTAACACTGATAAATTAATACTTCTCCTGGATAGTAGGAAACAAATTAATATTCAAAAAATTAAACAACAGAGAGAAAAAACAAAACATGCTCCCCAAGTCATATGCAACATGCAGATAAACTCCTTAATATTGAAGTGTATAAAGAAAGCAAAAATTCATGTCTCACTCACTGCTTTGGAACTGATGAAGAGTTATAAACACTGTAAACAGGGTCTGAATGAGCTCTCCCCTGACATGTAGTGATGACCTGGGAGAGAAGACTCCAGGAACTGACCTTGTTTGCATAGACACGCCCACTGTGCCTAGGTGAGTAGCACGATGGAAATGCTTTGCCCAAATGATGACTTTTGGCTGGTGTTGGATCACAAGTTAATTTGTTATTTGGGGGTGGGGGGGTCAGAAGTAATAAAATGTGGTTACTCTTGTTGTATGAATAAAGAGCAGAGAACTGTGCTTGGCATGCCCTGATTGAGGGACTCATCCTCAACTGAACTGCTCTTGCTAGGCAGGGGGAAGGGGTGCCAAAGTCCAGTGGAGATGAGAGAAGGTAAGGATAAGTGTTTGTACCTGATGGTATGGGCTCTGCCTAAGGGTCCTAGACACGATTTGACTCGCCACTGTGTAATGACAGAGCTGATTAAGACTCAACTGAGAGTCTTTTCTTGTGGATCAAGAGAGCTGAAATCACTGAAAACCAGATCTAAGCATTAGACCTGCTGTAGGACAGTGTTTCTGGTGAAAGAGACTTCCCAGCCTCCACTAGCAGTGAGGCTTCCCCACTAACAGCTGAACTCACTGAAAGCCCATGTCAAACGGTCAGACTTCAAGACATCCCAGAGAGTGTGGTGGAGCAAGTGGCTAACCAGTGGGGCCACCAACCGACAGCAGAGGAGCTGAGGGTGGAGCGAGTGAGAAGGCAGCTGGTGGCATGGTAAGCAGCCCACAGAAAGCAAGTGGGTGGTGTAGCAGGCAATGGTGGAGTAAGTAGACAGTGAAGTGGCCAGCAGAGGGAGCAACAGCTGGCAGATGGAGCAGCAGCTGGCAGATGGAGAGGCCGGCTGACCGAGCGGCCACTGGCAGAGCAGCCAGCGAGCGAGTGCCTGATTGCCAGACTGATCAAAGTGCCTTCCCCCTCTCCCCAGGGTGGGATGTGAACTCACACAAATGCACCTTGAACACTGGGTCTTCACTGACCAAGGACAACTGTGAGTGGAGTGTGGTGTAGGGAGAAGGGAGGGGCACATTAAAGGAACTTTAGTTTGTTGGATTTTTTCACCGCAAAGTGAGAACCTGAGGCAAAGGACACTGCCCAATGTACTGTGGGATGGGTGTTTTGCTCATGGTCTTATGCTTATGAATTATGCTTGTGGCTTATGCTTATGAATCATGCTTGCGGCATTTTTCCAAGTTAATGCTGGGTTACTTTCCTCTTTTCATTAAAAGTTTATTTTCTACACACAGACTTAGTGCTTGCAAGAGGGGAAGTATTGCCTCTTAGAGGTGCCCAGGGGGTGGTGTGTAATTTTCCCAGGTTACTAAGTGAGGGCTCAAGCCGGTTCTGTGTTGTATTGTTAAAAAGGAACCGCTAGCTATTGAACCCATCTGGCAGAAGGGTTACAACACAAAGGTCCCTACCACTTAGGAAATGAGGAAAATTCCAAAAACAGAATTGACAAACATCAACAAACCACAGCTGTGTAATAAATCTGTAACACTTAAGTTTACTTAACCAATCGTCCCTGTTGTGCTGACTTTACTCAACATGACTTCAACCAAAATTTTGTCTCCAGTATGCAAGGCTAGGGCACCAAATGGCACCAACTGGACAGTAGCACCCACAACAAAAGATGACTGTTGGACTAGGCAAATAAAACAGACAATGAATGTGAAAGATATTTTTTACAATTGTTGGAAGTTAGATTTTTGTTAGATTCCCAACTCCCAGCCCCATTTAAAGGAAGAATTTTATCAGCTTTATATCAGGGTTAATATGACAAGTGCAATTCTTTCAATATATCTTTTGCAGCAGAAACCAAAATTATTTTACACTACATTACAGAATGCTGAAGATTTCATAGAATCATAGACTATTGGGGTTAGAAGGGACCTCAGGAGGTCATCTAGTCCAACCCCCTGCTCAAAGCAGGACCAATCCTCAATTTAACTTCTTTGAAATGCTCACTTGATCTGTTCTGTAGTAAAATGTTTATTATTACTTTTGTAACGTTCTGTATTTACTTCTGTGCTTTCTAAAGCCATGGGTAAGTTATGGAGGTCTGGTTCATCATTTTTACTCAAAACCGGAAGAGCTGTCATGTGGCTTGATATTATCATACGTTGGGGATGAGGGGAAGGGGGTGAGACTTGCCAATGGATTTTTTTTTTATTTCTTTCTTTCCACACCTTTCCATTAGGGATGTAAAATGTTAACCAGCATTAACCGTTAACCCTTGGCCATGCCACGCCACCTGGACCCAATCCCCATCCGAGCCGTCTGGAACGTGGCCCCGGCTGCACCCTGGCCCCCGGCCAAGGCTAGACCCTGGACCAAGTCGCACCATCCACACCCTGGCCCCCAGCCCCACACTACCGGCCGGCCAACTGGCCGCAACCCCTGTCTTGCCAGCCAGAGCAACCCCAGTCCCTTTCCCTTTAATCAGTTAACCGTTTAAATGATAGAATTTTAATAGTTTAAATGGTTAACTTTGTAAACGATATTTACATCCCTAGTTTCCATGGCAATCCCCTGTTATAAGCAATCAATACATTTGCCAGTCATTGTAACAGAAACAAATGTCTTCCTACCAGGGAGACCACTTACTTCATGAGAACAGTTATGCTAATGTCTCAAGACTAGAGCCTCATGTTGTCATAAAAGTCAGGATGTAGATATTCAGCATTATCAGAGGGAGAGTATTTTCTTGGGGGCTTTCTGGATTTCTAAGTGAATTTCTAGTCTTGGGCAGTTCATGTAAATCTCTGAAGATACATGTGAAAAAATAGAATAATGTGACTCTGGTTCCTTTTGAAATGTACAGCAAAACTAACTGCCCTGCTCTCCTGCCCGACATTCTAAGTGGCTTAATTCAGAGAAGCTACTTAACCTGACTCACTCTCTATCTGAACTCTGTGAGAAGTTTATGTCTCAATTTAAGAAAAAAGGTTAAGATGGGGAGCCAGAAGCCCTTTAACAATGCTGCCAATACCAACATGTCCCTAATGACAAACACAGTCCAGTTTTTAACTTCAAAGTATGTTTGTCAATTTCTCCGATTTTTACTCTCCAGCAAGGAAGGGTAAGCCACGTATCATTCAAAGCATAACAGACCTAATCCCTGGGCCACATATATGTTTCTAAACAATTATGTCATGCTACTGTTTCTTACCCAGCACACAAAATGAAATATTTCTCTTTTTTTTTCTTAAGCAGGAATTACATTGAAGATATCGGACAAAACCTATAGCATGTCACAGAAAGCAGAAGCAAAGGCATGAAGTTGCCTGTGGAGCAAACAACAGGTCTAAATGGAGCACAATAGGAGGGGCTGACATTACAAACTGGATAACATCCATGTGCACTGGTTGCAAACGGAGAGGGAGTGAGGAGATTCTAAGGATAATAACTTAAAATCCTTTCAAACTCTTCATCTAGTGTCTTCGAAGACCAAAGGTTAAAAGTAAGTTTGAACACCTTGTTCTATTGCCTGCACTTACCCTCAGGTAATAAAAGTACCAATGAAATATAATAATGGGTCCCTGTGCTCCATGCCACTCTATAATTTCTATTATATACCTCAGCAAGATCAAACATACTCTTAGGGGGAATTTTAATTCACTGAAATATTTTTTAAAAATTGCAGCAGCCGCAACACTTTTTTATACCCTCACTCTCTTTTTCTCGCTTTCTCTCACATAATTGTTCTTCAATTATCTTTAATGGTTTATCAAGTGTCTGTGACATTCAAATTTTCAGTAACATCTCACTTGATAAACTCCTATACATATATGTGAATATATTTATACTACTATTTGACATACCCTTTTACCTTTACTCTAAGCTCTGTCCCATACATATATTAAAAGACTATCTTGTATTATAGCAGATAAAAGACCTTATCTTGTAAACACCCTGGGCCTGAGTCTCCCCTGCCTTGCTCCTGGTGGAGTCATTTACCCCTGTGCAAACTATGCAAAACGCTATGCTAGTCTGATTTGGGAGCATTTTACACCCACCTTGGACAGGTTTAAATGAGTACACCAAGAGCAAGAATCAGTCCCACTGAGCAAACATTACCTTCCTCACCCCATTGCTGGGAGGTGATCCAAGAAGCTATTACTTGAAGGATTAGACTGTTGAATATTGACTTAGATGGAGTTATGACAATTTACAAGAGCTGAAAATTTGCCCATTAAGAGCACTCCAAGAACAACTGACAGGAAGAATGTTCATTCTCCTTTCAAGATGCCCATATAAGGACTCCTGTTCGTGTTAGTGAGAGATAATAATACATCATACTTCTATAGTTAAAAAGTTTTAAAAATGCTTTGCAAATATTAAAGAGTTAAGCCTCACAACACCTATAGGAGGTAGGTATTATTATCCCACATTTAAACATGGGAAATGGAGGCACAAGAGACTTATTAATTTGCCCAAAGTCATACCCTGAGGCCCCATTTCATGAAAGCATCCCTGAAATCAATGGGATTTAACTATGTGCTTAAGTGCTTGTTTGAGCCTTGGATGAGTGAGTGAGAGTGACAGAAATAAAACCTAAATGGCTGCCAGTCTCATGTTCTAGTCACTGTAGGAATGAGGGAAAACATTCTAGAAAAAGAGAGAAAACACTTAATGTCTGCATATTCTAAGCAAGAATATTGCTCAGCAGATATCCCAGTGAAATCCGAGGCTGGATAAAATTTCACTTACAAAAGTAAGTAACTACTCTGGCTTCTCTTTGGTTTGGAGAAATAGTTATTAAAATTGCCTCTAGAGTCTTCTCTCACTGCTCTAGTTCCGTTGCCTATTCTTCCTTTTCTCTTTTTATCGTTGTAAAAGCCGCTAACATCCGCTGCTTCTTTGTGCATTTCTCTTTTTGCTTGGTTGCCTACAAATTGCTCTAAGCTCTTCATTCCCTCTGAACCTGTTTAGCTGGAGCAGAACAGCTGTACTTCAGGCTGTTCATACAGCACCTCTGGAAAAATTTCTTGGCGCACTATGATGCTAACAAGCGACATAGTCAAAAGTTGTTTTATCTTTTGAGGATATGTGTGTGGGGAGCTTTTTTTTTTACTTTAAACTGAAAGCACTTAAGCGAGAATACACTTGGGAAAGAAAAACAATCATTCAAAAAATGGGTACATTTCTCCAGAGTGTAAGAAGGCTAAAGAGCTCAGTCCCTGATTTAAGCCCTCCAGTGTGTCAGAGGATGTCTAACTATGTTTCCTGGAGTGGAAAAATACTGCATGTCAGCACAAGAAGGCCTGATTGGTATAAAATAAATGTTTTTTTTTCAATTCCTCCAGGAACCTCCTGTCCTGACCCTCCCGAAAAATTAATCCTCAAGCAAAATTCATCTCTGCTTAACAGACCCACATTCTTCCACTTCTCTGTAGGCTATGATTGAAGGTGAAGTCCATGAAAATTATCTCCCTTTTCATAAAACATGCCAATATGTTATTTAGTTCTACTGATTTTTGGTTTAATAGCAAAGAGAACAAAGCAAGAGACATGAACAAGGTCAATGATCGGGCACACAGCAGATACCTGTAACCAGACTTGACATCAGCTCCTGGCTTTATCTGCAGTTCCCTGAAGGGATACCTTTAGCTGACAAAATTTGATCCAGTGCTTAAAATAGTCTGAAGACCATAATCTGGGAGCAGCATCTTTGGCAACAGAGTGTTTAAAGTGCACCCCTCAGTGACCCAGCTCATTTTAAAAATTTTTTATTTTATTTTTGCTTGGTCTGTGACCTCCCCTCACTTTAAGCATTGCTGGTATTCTACTGAATTCAAAGTGCTTTGGATCTGGCCCTAAGACCTTGTATACACTGGGACAAGTGTTGCAATTTATTCCACTGGAGACCTGCTACTGGCATAGATGTACCAGTGCAAATCCCTAATGTAAACAAGGTAAGTAGTCATTTGTAGCAATGTTGTTTATCCCTGGGGTTTACCTTGTCTACATTAAGGGTTTGCATAGGTACAGCAACACTGCTCATTTCCCATCCAAAGCTGGAATGGGGGCAAATCCCCAGTATGGATGGAGTTAGGGGAGATGTGCTCACTTATGCCAGGGCCAACTTTGTAGACTTTAGAGACCGCAATCTGAAGGTGATATAATCACTTTGTGGAAGAAGAATTATGCAATTCAGGTATTTTGATAATCACATAAGACTTTTTAGCTAACTCACTACATTGTGCAACATTTATTGTTTAATCTGTTTTGGGAGGATTAGCAGACTGGAAAGCACAGTTACTCTAGCTCTGATGTCATTCAGCACATAAGAGATCAAGTTACAATCTGAAAGTCAAATAAAATCCCAGAGCCTACCCATTGATAAAGACCAACTAATAACTGCGGGATAGCTCATTAACTTCCAAAGTGTGCAAACTATAGTTCTTAAGAGGTTGAAATTCTCTCAAAAGTCTGGCTTTCTATAGAAGCTGCAAACCTGACATGAGATTTAATGAGTCTCCTGTATCAACATGGAATGAAAGAAACAGTCTCTTCTCTAATTCAGCTGTCCCTTTACCTCTGTAAATGCAGTGATAAAAGAGCTAAAATTGGAACTTCTTTTTTAATGCCATCTTCTGCTTAAGTAATACATGTTAACAGAAAATGCACATGGCTCTTCAATAGTTAAAAAGGAAGTTTTCATACAGCAAACAGTCAATTAAATTTGTTCTAGAATCCATTTTTATTACTATTTTTCTCCAAGAAAAAGGAAATCAATGATAGAGAGGATTTCACCAGTACTAATCATAGTAACATATATTAGAATTTGCTGCAATATTCCAAGTGTTGAAGTCTATTTCACTGGTTTCTAACCACTGACAATAATGTGTCCTTAAGATGATAGTACTTATCACGTGCTGTCCAATCTCTACCAAAATCAGTGCATGCAGTGAAGATTGATTTAGTTCTCACACAGGGCAGATTGTAAAGTTATAATGTAGCTCAGAGTAAGGAGCATCATTTATTAATTATTATTAATTACTATTATGTATTTGCATTACCATAGCACCTAGGAACCCATATAGCTGCACTACCACACAAACAATCCAAAGAATAAATTGTGACTCAATCACAATTCCTCTCCAGCTACCCCTTAATCTGTGGAGATAGGACTGTGTGTGGAGGAGAGATAAACGACTTTGTTCCTCCCTGATCTTGGCCATATACTATGGTCTGTGAGTTGGGGGTGGAATTTAGGCTCCAACTTCTTGCATTCTCCCCATCCAACACTCATAGAATCTGATCAAGTACTTGTGGCACCTTAGAGACTAACAAATTTATTTGAGCATAAGCTTTCATGAGTGATGAAGTGAGCTGTAGCTCATGGAAGCTTATGCTCAAATAAATTTGTTAGTCTCTAAGGTGCCACAAGTACTCCTGTTCTTTTTGCGAATACAGACTAACATGGCTGCTACTCTGAAAAGTATCTGATAGTAGCCCTGGCTCTCCTACCCAGAGCTGGAGTCACAATCTGAGCAAGGCCAAAAGAGGACTAGGGGAGGGGGCAGTGGCTGGACTCACTCCCTTTTACTCCTCCGTGGTCCCTGGGAGCTGAATCAAGGCTCTGACAACCTGACCATAACAACTGCTCTTTGCACTGCAAACCAAGAACATGTCAGTTTATACAGTTAAAAGACTCAGACTTTAAGGCCAGAAGGGATCAGCATGATCATCTAGTCTGACTTCATGCCACAGCACCTCACCCACCCACTCCTATGATAGGAGTTACTAAAGACCTCAACTCTTGATTTAAAGACTTCAAGTTACAGAAAATCCAAACCCATCAGTACATCCAAAATTCTTAGGCGATTTGTATGTCACATCTTCCACCACTCCCTTTAAAGGAGTAAAGTGTGAGATTATTAAGTGAAAAATTTAAGATTCTGTCCAATTTCAAGAGTGATCACTATATTTGTGAATGCAGTGTTTTATAACCTTTATTATTAAATGGTATTTACTGTTGAAATGCTAAACCAAGTTAATAAAAAGCAGGCGTAATTAACAGTATTTCAAAAAAATGGGGCTGTGACGGGTCCGGCACCGCAGCACCCCTTTGTGGCAGGGGTGGATGGGGTGTCGGGGCCTCGCCACTCTTATGTTCCCATGCCCGTCCTGTAAGGGTGTTCCGATGTGGCCCAATGGCCGGTTTCCCCATGCTCGCCCCTTGGTCGGGGTAGCGGGACCTAACGGTCTGAGTTCATGTGTCGCGCCCCCAAGTATCAGGGCAGCATGGCCCAACGGCCAACGTCCATATAGCTTGTCCCGAGTTTCCGGGCAGTGTGGTCCAATGGCCAGAGTCCATATAACTCGCCTTGAGTATTGGGCAGTGTGGCCCAACAGCCAGTTTCCATATAACCCGCCCCGCTCAGGCGGGGAAGTGTATCCCAATGGTCAGAGGGGTAGGAGGACCCAGGCCCACCCTCTCCACCGGGTCTCGACCCAGCGCTCTCCTATTGGCAGGGTTTCCCCTCGCGCTTAGCTTGGCAGGGATCCTCCCGCAACACGCTGAGCGACAGTGCCGCTTTAACGCAGCTTGTCTCTAAAATGCCCCTGAGTCACTTCCTACTCTCAATGACATCTTCTCCACTCAGGGGGGAGGGTCCTCCAGTCCATCCTCTCCTGCCGAGACCTCCGTCTGGGACGCCAGGTGTGTCCCGGCTTGGCCGGCCGCTGGACCCGGGAGCTTTGGCTGTTCTTCCTCAGGAGCTGGCGGTGTGCGTCCTTCTCCTCCGGTGGTCAGCACAGACTGAGCACCTTTGCAGGCTTTTATACTTATTCTCCAGTTGGAGCATGCCCAGCAGGGCTTCCGGGGTGAGGCTTCCTCTGCCAGGAAGGAAGGGTTAACCCCTGCGGTACCAGTGTGGGGCCAGTCTGCCCCATCACAGGGGCTATCAAAGTTAATATGTTCATATGAATAAAAGAAAAATATTTATACATATACCAGGCTATAGACGTTCCTGAATAGTTCTCGCACAATTCCAGAGCCTTAGATTTTGTTTTGCTTTGATTTCTAATGTAGTTTAGTATCCAGTTATAGGTTACGAATAGGCTTGGCAGCATTAGATTGTCATTGGTGAATGTCAGCAAACATTAATTTCCCAGTACACACGCACATTTTGATTATTATAAATGAAAAATATTTCCATCAATAACAATAAAAAATTTACAGATAGGAAAAGTAAGAAAAATGCTGCTTGAGAAATTATTACACTGATTTAAGGATATTTACATTTTGACATGTGATGTTGACAATTTGTGTTTTTACAGTTATAATGCTTTAACTTCTTGAATCTCAATGTCTACTGTCATTAAATAATTATGGTGTGCCCCCCCTCATTTCCCACAACTGTGAAAATTTAAATAGATAAACATTGGCAAAATGCTTAAAAATGAACATTGATATTCTCCATCAAAATAAAAATATATATAAAAATTGAATTCTGCCAAGCCTAGAAATGGGAAATGAAACTGATCTCAGTGCACAGAGCCTGCAAGAGGACCCTGTCCTCACCTAAGGCCCTTTTAGTGTTTGCTCCTGCTCATGCTCTAGTTAATGGATACATTCCCAATGACTTCAGTGGTTGAAGGAACAAGCCCTTAACATTACACTGAGGGCATGGCTACACTGGAAACTTGAAAGCGCTGCCACGGGAACGCTCCCGCGGCAGCGCTTTGAAGTGCGAGTGTAGTTGTGCAGGAGCGCTGGGAGACAGCTCTCCCAATGCTCCTGGTAATCCACCTCCATGAGACTTGCTGTGCTCAGAGGGGTGATTTTTCACACCCCTGAGCCAGCAATTTAGAGCGTTATAAAATGTAAGTGTAGACAAGCCCTTAGGTAGTGTAAAGCAGGTAGGGGGCTTCAGGTGCATTTTGAAGTGACTAGGATAGGGGTTGCTGAGAAACTGAAATGAGCGTTTAAGCGTTACTTGGAATCTTTTCTCAGCGCTGGTCCTTCAGATCTCCCTGACATACTTTAGGAAGGCAGCAAGCCGGTCCCAGGTATCAAAAAGGCCGAGAAAGACTCGTGTAGAGGAACTAGGACTAGCTCTCTGCACTGAGGAAAATTTCAGCCCAAATAAATAAATGCAATCTGTTAACTTAATAAGAAAAATTAGAATGTGTTCTGTATTAGTGATTAGACTCTTGAGAGTGATTGGACCTACCCTGTTGCTAAAAGTTCACTATGAACACTCTAACTAAGTCAACTGAACGATGGCACTTCAAAAATCATAGTTGACAGCAGCAATGGGTGGTTAATCCAGTACATTTTCTGGAATCAAAAGCCCTAAATTAAAAAGCATTAGTTATTTTATTATTTGCTGTTTAGTCTACTTTATTCCTTTATTGTGTTTTGCCAACACTGCACGCCATTCAAAACAGTGTTTGATTAATAGGATATGATGAAATCTACAACATATATAGGGTAGCTGCATATTGAATCAACTCTGTTGGTATTATCTTGGGGAGATTCATTTCATCCTTGTGAAATGTGGGACTGTGATAAATTAGTATCAGACGGACTCAAAATTACCCATGTATGCTAACAAATGGCACGAATGTCAGATGCCTAAAGTTGGAACAGAACTCCTTTCACCCTGTTGCCTCCAGCAAGAAGGCATCCGACATCACCTGACCAACCAGGAGCAAGCAGTTCTTGGAATTAAACAAAAAACAAACAAACAAACAAAACAAAACAAAAACAAAAAACCCTGCTGGCAGCAACATTATGCTCTCTGGATACTGATGAGTTAAAAACATTGTTTTCTTCTCTCCTTGTACAAAATTTACTGTCATTGTAAAATTAAATCTGATGTTTTCAACCCCTTAGAAATTATTATGGCTACATTTTTGGCTGTTAGAATCTCCCAAATTTAGACATCTTTGGCATGGAATTTAGTTATCAGAGTTTCAGAAAATAGCCCTTAAGTGCTTATGGTGCACTAGCAATCCTGACACATTACTGACAAACAATATTATAACAAAGGACTGTTTTTCTTTGCAGTTGTCTAGTTACAATAACACAAGCTGAAATCTCTTATGACCTAATAGCACTGAAAATTGTACACAGTCTATTTCAGCTATAGCAGTTGATTACTCAATTACTCTTAGCATGTCATCTATACGATATATACCTACTGCAGTATACAGCTTTAATAACATAGTCTATTTAAAAGATTCCACTTAACCCTTAAAAACTCATTTCAATTCCTCAGCCACCCCTCTTGTAGTCACTTCAAAATTCACCCAAAAGTCCTCTAACTGCAGGTTTCTCCTTTCACCTCCCCAAAAGAGACCCCGGTTCCATAAACTATAAGCTACCTCCTCCCAGAAACTGACCTTTCCAATTATGTGATGCCATGTCTTAATCTAGATGTAGGCTCCCCTACTTTCCGTAGCCAACACTCTCCTTCTCCCCTTCCCCATCTCCTGACAAACTACTTGTAAACCTATAAGAAACTGGCCTATGTCCAAGAAGGTCAAATGGACAAGCTGTATAGAAATTTCCCAAGGGTATCACTAAACATAAGATTATATTTTATTGTTTCCAATTAGTGACATTTTTACTCCACTGGAAGGAGAGAGACTTCTTTCCAATATTGTACAGCCCACAGGATACTTAACTCCTCAGCTCCTCATCCTGGACATATGGAATTTAGGAGAGTAGTCTCCCGCTCATTGTTTACATTATCAAAACCACTTCAAGAGCAAGCCACTTTCAAGCTTGTACAGAGCTCTTCTTCAGGTCAGAAGAAGGACCTGAAGAAGAGCTCTGTGTAAGCTCAAAAGCTTGTCTCTCTCGCCAACAGCAGTTGGTCCAATAAAAAATATTACCTCACCCAGCTTGTCTCTCTTTTCTACTTTTCTACATGAAACTACATGCATAAGACACTGCAGAAGTGTTAGTGATTTGACTTTTGATAAGACCATAATCACATGCAAATCAACTGGAGAACTCCCTTCAAGTGCTCTGATCCAATCAGGTTAAAAAAACAAAACAACTCCCCCCCCCCATACCCATAATCTGGGCTATCCAACCTTATTCTGTAGCTGTGCATGTTGGAGATTTTAGAGCTGAAACTTCAACCTATATGCATGGAAAGCCGAAAAAGTTATGATCCCATAAGTAACCATGTCAGTGTTTACACAGAAATCTGGAATTTTGGGTTATTATTTTATCATATTCAAATCATAGTGTTATTCCATTTGTTTTCAAAATGGAGACTAAATCAGATTCGAATTTCAAAGCAAAACTGATTGAAATATGGTATTTTTAAGGCTGACATTGCTGCTTTGAATGCTGCTCTCAGAAATAAATCTAGGAAATGGAGCTATGGAACTAAAAAAGGGTACAAAAGCTGGTGCTTTGAAAAAAAATACTTGCATGCAAATGAAAATAATGTGATAATGAGCCACACGTCAGAAAAATATATGTAAGAGATAATATGAATGGAAACCATTCTTAAGCTCAAAAGGGCACCTCACAAGTGCCAATGCTAAAAATTATTTATTTTTAGGATTGCAAGTTACAGGAAAGAATACAGGCCTACTGATAAGGTGAATTTTTACATGGAAACACTCTAGTACATATACCTTCCAAAACAGTATATTACCTGGAATGAAGTATTCTCTAGTGCAGTAAAAATCACTCCGATTAACATATTATAAACAAAACAATACCATGAAGTGATGTTAAGGCTCTGTCTAAACCAGGGGCAGGCAAACAATGGCCTGCGAGCCATTTTAAGCCGGTCCGTGAGCTCCAGCTGGGGCACCGGGTCGGGGGCCGCACCACGCGGCTCCTGGAAGCCACGGCATGGCCCTGCTTCAAAGATCGGAGGCCGCTCCATGAATAGAAGCCGGAGAAGGGACATGCCACTGCTTCCAGGAGCCACTTGAGGTAAGCGCCGCTCGGAGCCTGCATCCTTGAGCTTCTCCCCATGCCCCAACCCCCTACCCCAGCCCTGATCCCCCTCCCGCTCTGCAAACCCCTCGATCCCAGCATGGAGCACCCTCCTGCACCACAAACCTCTCATCCCCAACCCCACCCCAGAGCCCGTACCCCCAGCTGGAACCTGCACCCCTTCCCGCACCCCTGCCCCAGCCCTGATCCCCCTCTGAACCCCTCCATCCTATCCCAGAGCACCCTCCTACACCCCAAAATCCTCATCCACAGCCCCACCCCAGAGCCCGCACATCCAACCAGAGCTCTCACCCCAATTTTCTGCACCCCAACCCCAATTTTGTGAGCATTCATTGCCCGCCATACAATTTCTATTCCCTGATGTGGCCCTCAAGCCAAAAAGTTTGCCCACCACTGGTCTAAACCAACACAAATTCAGATCAAAGCTTAATATATGTCCTTGTCTGTCTTCTTTTTTTATAATTATCATTATTATAGATATAAATATATGGATATATGGGGGTATGTGACATTACTGACATGAATTGTAACCATATAGATCATTGTTGTAACCAAGGTCCTATAGTTGCACCTAATCTTGTACAAAGAAGGTCAAGTAAGGTATCTATAGAAAGGTTGTAATTTGCTGGTTATGGTTATGCTGTCTGTATGTGTGTATCATTTTTGTATTTGAAGTTATTAATATTGGCTATGTACTTGTATCTCAATGTGTTTGATCTTAAGTAGCCTCAGTGAAGCATTTGGTCAGCTTCTTGAGAATGGGCACTCACTGAGAATAGTCCTATCAAGAAACACTTAACTCTGGGAGACGCTAATCCACATTTGAACTTTCCTGGAAATGTTCAAACTAACATGTAAACAATGGCATCGGCCTGCAAAAAGCTGAATCTTTCATGGAAATGTGACTTGCCCAGGTGGCTACAAACTCCATCTTGGTGCTGTGACTTTGCACAGAAGAACAAAGGGGTTTCCGCCCACAAGAGAGAGAATATAAAAGGCCCTAGAAGCCTCTCCATTTTGTCCTCAGCTGGCTTAAGAGATGGCATCTCCACCCCAAAGAGATGCCTGAAAGAACCTGGAACAAAGAACAGTAACTTTGGGTGTCTGAGTGATTGCTGCACCCAGACTAGGAAAGAGTCCAGTTTGTGAAAGAAGTGAGTGATTGCTGCACCCAGACTAGGAAAGAGTCCAGTCTGTGAAAGAAGTGAGTGATTGCTGCACCCAGACTAGGAAAGAGTCCAGTCTGTGAAAGAAGATTATTGGAACGTCTCTGGGGGTGAGATTTCATTTGTAATCAGTTTCTTAATGTATTAGGTTTAGACTTCGTGTTTTGTTTTATTTTGCTTGGTAACTTACTTTGTTCTGTCTGTTATTACTTGGAACCACTTAAATCCTACTTTTGATACTTAATAAAATCACTTTTGTTTATTAATTAACCCAAAGTAATTAATACCTGGGTGAGCAAACAGCTGTGCGTATCTCTCTATCAGTGTTATAGAGGGTAGACAATTTATGAGTTTACCCTGTATAAGCTTTATATAGAGTAAAACAGATTTATTTGGGGTTTGGATTCCATTGGGAGCTGGGTGTCTGGGTGCTAGAGACAGGAGCACTTGCTAAGCCATTTTCAGTTAAGTCTGCAGCTTTGGGGGCATGGGACAGACCCTGAGTCTGTGTTGCAGCAGATTAGTGTATCTGGCTCAACCAGGCAGGGTTCTGGGGTCCCAAGCTGCCAAGGAAAACAGGCTCAGAGGTAGTCTCAGCACATCACGTGACAGTCCCAAGGGGGTCCCTGTGACAAAACCCATCACAGGGGGTTAATTACTTTTTCCCTGAGGTTTTTGAGAGCTATTTTTCCCATGAATGATTATAAAATATATTCCTGAATTATTGACCCCAGAAAAGTAGAGTTCATGTTTAAGGAAATTTTTAACCAGTTCAGTCATAACATATGTGTTTTACCAATGCATTTTGTACAGTTTTTGAGTGCTCTCTATTTTGCTTTTTGTACATTATGAGGATTCAAAAAATCATCTTGTGCAACTCACTTCGAGCTTGAAATTTCCATGCTTCCAAAACTTGGCACATTTGAAATTTCTGATGTAAGTATCATGGCAAGCTTGTTAGACATTTTTTTTTAAATTTTTGGTAAGAAAAAAAAGGGGGTCGACAGAGTAAAAGACAGTTCCAGTCTCACCTTTACATATTAGACATGCAGCTAAGCTGAGGAACAAGTAACGAGAAATGTTCTTACTTTGGTCCACCTCCAGAAGTAGTATAAGGATCTGTACTAGGTTCTAACCCTCACCCCAGGTTTCCTCACTTGGTGGTCCAGCAGCCTCTTGACAGGAGAACTAGTGGAAGAACTATATGACTTAACTAGAAGTAGCATTCAGTAAATCAGAGTTGCTGTAGTAAAGCTACATAACTTAATGTCCTTCCATGTGACAGAGGTATAAGCTTCTATAAGTTTGACACAAGTCATATGGCAGGAGCCAGGAAATTAAGATCAGGCTCTTTCCTGTGTATCACAGCTTCATTACATTTATTATCAAAAACTGGCACTCGAAAATAATACAGAAATACATTTCCAAGAAAAATAAGTTCACACATGTGCCAATACTTATGAAATAAATACCTAGTATATGAAATATAGAAATGATCAGCTGCTTTGCTGCATGTGCAATCCTAAAAGATGAGTGTATTTTGTTCTGCACCAATTTACATCAATATAACGTGAGGCTGTGTTCCTCCTAGTCAAATATCTGATAAATGAATATGTTAAAAGAAGCAATTGAGTATAGAGCAAGCCTATGAATAGGTTTCCATTGCATTTGTCACTACAATACATTTTAAATAATCAGACTTTGAAATCACCATTTCTGATGAATTCCCACAACCCTGTCATGAAACTTGAACTGCAACATTTTAAGATATTGAAGGTTACTCGTTGACAAACAACAAGCATGCTAATTGCCTTGCTTTGCCTTTCATCCTCAGTAATTACTTTTGTTCCATATGGTACCAAGCTGATCACCTTCTATTTGCTTTTCTGTAACCAAACTGTTTGATCTTCTGATATCACAACTGTGCATACTTTGTCTCATGGAAGTACAATCACGTAGGCCTTGTCAATACCAAGAAATTGTTGAAATCTCCCAATTTCACTATCAATGGTTCAGGTCCAGTGGCGGTAGCAATAGCGGAAGAGATAACATTGGCCAAAATCCCTGCTGCATACGTGGTTAGATGACATGGAGCCTGATTTTCAACAGAGCTGAGCACCCACAACTCCCACTGACATCACTTAGAGTTACGAGTGCTGGGCATTTCAGAAAAAAAACAAGCCCATGGTCACTAAAATGCCAGAGCTTCCCAGAGTCTTGCCTACATTATTGCATCCCATCAACAATGCAGCTGAAACAGTAGTAAAAATGGTGGGAAATTTTAGCAAGAAACTCAGCTTTAGGGAAAAAAATGTGGCAAGTCCTATTTGCTTACTGGAGTGAATTGAACAAAGAGAGAATAAACTTGGATTTCAGCAGCACTGCTCTTAAACCGTATCTACACTAGAAATCAAACAAATTATTGACTGCTGATTGTCGAAATGATTTTGCTGAACTGGTGATGATCACGGTTCATCCCTGTCCTGACTAAGAACTAAGCTGTGGACAACACCAGTTCAGTTAAACCATTTCCAAGTGCAAACAAATCTAGCCTAAGTTATTTAGTGCAAGCCAGAGACACAGGTAGAATGTCCCAAAGGTTTACTTCATCACTCCTAATTTTGGTTCTGATCCAAAGCCCATTGAAGTCAATGGAAAGACACCCACTGCCTTCATTGCACTTGCAAAGCTGTAAATTACAAACATAGCATTATTAAACTTCCACAATCATGTTTCGTGCTTAGATGAGAAGACTCAGAGTTTTCCACTGACTTGCTATTAGATTAATTCTCTCCCCCCGCACACCTTAAACCCAGATCTGCTTAAAATAAATGACAAGATTAATTATTAAACATATTTTGTCCGTTTTTTTTTAAATTCAATTAAAAGCTCGTGGTTTCAAAGATTCCCCTGTAGTATTTCAACCTAAATATTGCAGCCTGGTGCTAGTGTAGGGGTGGGCAAACTTTTTGGACAGAGGGCAACACTGGGGTTGCAAAACTGTATGGAGGGCTGGGTAGGGAAGGCTGCACCTCCCCAAACAGCCTGGCCCCCCACCCCCATCCACCCCTCCCACTTCCCAGCCGCTGACTGCACCCCTCAGAATCCCCAACCCATTCAACCACCCTGCTCCTTGTACCCTGACCGACCCCTCCCCGAACCCCCAGCCCCTATTCAACCCCCCTGCTCCCTGGCCCCGGCCCCCTTACCATGCCACTCAGAGCAGCATGTCTGGCAGACACGCTGCCCGGCTGAAGCCAGACACGCTGCTGTGCTGCCCAGAGTGCTCCCTGCATGGCGGCGTGGCTGTGGGGGAGGGGGGACAACAGGGGAGGGGCTGGGGGCTAGTTTCCCTGGCGGGGAGCTCAAGGGACAGGCAGGACGGTCCTACGGGCCGGATGTGGCCCGCAGGCCGTAGTTTGCCCACCTCTGTGCTAGTGTATGTCTGCCAGTGAATTAAACTACCTAATGTTAAACTCTTCATTTTCATTTTTGTTATTCAAATAGAGTAAAATGGACAGAATAAACACACAGCTGAGCCTAAATGATGACAAATAAATTTAATTGTTAAAATTCTTTCCATTATAATAAACCAAGTGGTACCAACAGTCGGTAAAGAAATCTGTGTGTTTTCAAAAATCTATAATTTTTAAACCGATAGTGTCTCTTTAACCTCTGTGCCCGAGTTTACCATCTATAATATGAGTGTAACTCTACCTAATGAACAAGACTTTTGTAAGGCGGGATCGGCAACCTGTGGCCCGCAGCCCACCAGGGTAAGCCCCCTGGCAGGCCGGGGTGGTTTGTTTCCCTGCCGGGTCCGCAGGTTTGGCCGATCACAGCTCCCACTGGTTACGGTTCGCTGCTCCAGGCCAATGGGGGCTGGGGGAAGTGGCATGGGCTGAGGGATGTGCTGGCTGCGTGCCAAAGGTTGCAGATCCCTGTTGTAAGGCATAGTTAATGTTAGAAAAATGCTCTGAGAATCTCAGATGGAAGTCACTTTACAAATGTCAATTATTATTATGTTACATACAAATCCTGTTATTTTGAAACAAAGTTTGCTAATTCCCTGTCCTGTCCCAACGTGACTCCTTCATTGCCCTAGTACATGTTCACCATCTATAATACTACTTATGCTCTCTCCTGCCAGGCATATCCTGTCTTTGCTGCACTCTGACACCAATGCAGTGATGAAGAAACTTCCTTTTCAATTACCTTTTCCTCTATTTTCCCACTCAATCACCACCACTCCCTTTCCCTCTCTCCTCGCCTCTCTCCCCCATCCCCCTCACTGCCACCCTCACACACACACACAAACACGCACACACACACACACACACACACAAATAATAAGCATTTTAAGTTTTGGAAACAGTGCAAAGTTCAGATTGATCCTCTGATGCATGACCCCCGAAGCAAAATTTCTAGTTGACTAAATAGTTCCTTACAACCAGAATATCCCTTGAACATAGCAACCAGGAATCAAGGAAAGCCTCTCTTTCTCTCTCTCTCTCTCTCTCTCTCTCTTTAATCTCCATCTTGTAAATTACATTATTTAATTAGAACTTCCAGGAAAATGATGCATTTACCTAAAATAGGGCTCCTGATAGTGTTTAATAAGACTCTTGAAAATCATCCAGGGGAGCCTCTCAAATTCATCATAAGCGTTCACCAAACACAGGGATGTATAACTGAAACTGCCACATCTGAATGTAATACTAATGGTTTTCATCCTTCACTCCTGGGGACTGCAGTGAATATTTTATGGTAGAAACAATGTGGGGAATTCTTATGGGAAAAGAAACCAAAGAAATTCTTTTGAAACAAAGTTTCCTTATGAATATTTCTCTTACTCCATACCTATCTCAGAATCTTAAATACTTGAACATCTCTTGTTCTCCCCCCTCTTAAAAAAGAACCAAGGAAGAACAGGCTGTAAAAACCAGTATAGTCATGATTAGGAAAAAAAGAGGTTAATTCAAAATTATATGGTCCATTGAACCCAACATCCAAACCTTCCCCAAAGCAACAATGAATGCACCAAGGAAATGCAATCAAGGCATCAAACCCACCATAGCAAACATGTTGTGCCAACCCATTATTAATGTTCCTCTCAGGGAAATTCTATATCAACATGAACTCGCCCAAAACATTATGCACAACTTCATATTATCCTATTTCTCTTACATTAGATGCCAAAGAAGGCAAATTAGAAGGAGAATGAAAGAGTGGGAGAGATTTAACGATGTCCTCTGATAATGAAAGTGATCTAAAGAACAAAGTGTCTGGACACATTTATAGAAGGTTTATTATGCTGACAGTAATTAGTGGCAAATTTGACAGGTTATAGATAAGTGAGCTGTCTTTGTGAAGAGGGCTTCTGTGGACTAGTTTTCCTGTATTCCTCTCCATGCCATGGCATAGGAGTAAAATACCGGTGAACGAGCAAAGCTGAATTAAGCCATTCAATGTAGGGAGCTTAATTGTGTTCTCTTGTATCTTTTCCTACTGCCAAAGAAAAGCACCATTGTCCTTACTGAAGGATTCCCTTTCACGCCTCAAGGCTCTTTGCCAGTTTAATTGTGAAAGTCGCACTTCATACCCAAGTGAAAATGAGGGGGTCTCACATCTCTGACCCCCCCCACTTTCTGGCAATAGAATTTGAACGTAATAAGCATCACTGATCACTCATTTAAAGTTCGTTCGACAAACGGCTGCATAAGAAAGTATAATTTTATGGTTTGAATGCAAGCTACATTGAAAGCTCTCAGTGAATGTTGTCTAAGTATGCATGCTATGAAATTACACTTGTTAACTGCCTCAGAGACTCTAAACTTCAGAGAGCATATCTTATCTGAGGCAATAATATCAACTTCCACTTTCATAGATGAATGACTACACAGGGCAGTGGGCGGGGGGAGAAGAGAGGAAGCACTTTCCTTAATGTGACCTAATTAAGATCATAGATTAAAAAGGGGATAGGTGTCATAAAACTGTCAGCTATAAAATATTTTTTTAAAAAAAGATTAGAAATCATTCTCAGAACTAAAAAGAATACAAGTATCCCCTGGGCGACTCCCTCAGACCAGAAGATGCTGGAGAAAATTTCTGAAGAAAATTCTGTAACACGAATGGTTAAAATACTCCAGAGTCTACAATATATTGTTAGAAAAAGAACATTATTCCACAAATGCACAACAGCCCAGATCTGCAGCTGGTGTAAAATGATCCAGTTATGCTGATTTTTACCATTTGAGAATCTGGCTCAACATTTTTCACTGGAGCTGTTTAGTAATCCAACTAAAATTGTTATAAGAAAACCTTTCAAGAAAGACACTTGAATCACCTTTAACTATGGTGAGAATGAACTGGGATTTTGCAGAAAGATTAAGTATCAGAGAAAATTATAAAAGACCATAACAGAGGAAAACCTTCTCATAACAGAGCAAATAGAATTTTATGTTCATTGCCTTACATTTCTTTACGGAAAATCAGCTTTTGGCACATGTCATGCAGCTGGGACAGAACTAATCTGTAATTTCATTCGCTGCTTCAGTTGGATTTGATTTCCTAACACCTCCTGTGACAAGGACAAACTGTTGTTTTTGCAGAAGTCTGGCAACTAACCCTACAGAAAACCTCTAAAAACACACTGGTTGTGAAAAGAGGAAACTGTGAAATTTACAAGCCAACAGTTTTATTTGATAATAAATTCAATCTTTTGGCATAATTGCCATATGGTACACTGGATCTTTGTTATGTTTAACAGTTTTTCATTAAAAATGGGTCCTCAGCATTTCTTCTTTTGTTTCAGAAAGACCTTTCTAGTGAGGAAAATGTGCTTTTTTTACTTAATCTTTAAAGCCAAGGGGAGCAGACTTCTTTAAAGTCCCTTGCTATGTGGAGAAAAATGTTGTTCAGCAACCCAGTTAAGAAGAAATGTTCTGGGCAAGATGGACCAGAACCGACAACAGAAATTACATCAAACTCATAAAAATTGAGATTCATAGCACATTTGCTCCTTCAAACTACAGCTCATTTTTTCTAAATACCTTTTCCTAATGAGTAATTTTCTGGATGTCACCACAATTTACTAGGGGCAGAATCCAAATGTAGTACAAGCAACATATTTAAATTAGTTTATTTAGTCAGGAAAGAGCAACATGACCTGGCATGCATCATATAATTATTAATTTGGTTGTTCTTAGGGATTTAAAACAGTTCCTCTGCAGTAGCAGGTGGTTTATAACACTGAATTTAAGCACAAAGCTTTGTAGGATAACGTTTACATCAGAGGTTCTCAAACTGTGGTCCGTGGACCACTCCATTCAGGTGGTCCACGGATAGTTTGCACGCAAGAGAATGAAGGGCCACTCTCCTAATTAGTGAAGCCGTTCAGGCATGGCTCCACTAATTAGGTGCCTGGACTCTGGAGAAGACACACGTGTAAGGTGAGGTGGTGGTCTTGGGGGGAATAGGAGGTAGGTGGGAGGGGGAAGTGGGGTGAGAATTGGGGGTGGGGGGAATTTGGGACATGCAGGGCTGCGGCGCTCAGGGAAAGAGGGGACTCTCCCCAGCACCAGGGCTGCGGCTGCTGGGGAGAGACGGCCTTCCTTCCCAGCCTCAGCTCTGTGGCTGCTGTGGCGGGGGAGATAACCCCCCCTTCTTCCCAACCCCAGCTTGGGGGCTATCGTGGTGGGGGAGAGACCCCCTTCCTTCCCAGTCTAGCTTGGTGGCTGCCGTGGTGAGGGAGAGAGGGCACATCCATCACATTAGAAAGGTAAGACTACTGATACTAAAATATGAGTTGTGTGCTTTTCTCCGTAGAACAAAAAATGTTAATTATTATTAAGGTTTTTTTTAATATAGCATTTTTATCCAAAGCGCTTTACAATAGTTAGCTAACGGGACAAACAACATTTGGAAAGATCATTAAGTGGTCTGCTGAGACCCTCAGCAATTTTCAAATGATCCGCAAAAAAAAAAAGTTTGAGAACCACTTGTTTAGACTATATCAGGAAAAAACAGAATTCCTTTTCAGCCGTGCTTTTTTGGCTGCAAAATACAAGATTTAGGTGGTCATTATGTCTGTCATGAGATAGAAATTCGAATATATTTCTACTTAGAGATGGGCCAAAGCCAGGAAGTTCAGATCTGGACCCAAAATTACCCAAAGTTTGAGAAGGTTTGTAATGTTCCCTTCTAGACTTCAGTCCTGCAATCTGTAAGTACAGTCAACTGTGTATATGCAAAACACCACTGAAGTCAAAGATGCTCCGCATGGTACAATGATTCGTGTTAACAGATCTGCGGCTCCATTTATAACAGCTGGATTGAGGTTTAAGTTTTTATTTCATCTGGCTGTGAATGACTCAAAAGGAGTTGTGCAGATGGGAGCCAGCCTCATGAACCAAACTACTTTTAATAACCCCTGATTGTTTGTCTTGTCTATAAAACTATATATAAATACTAATGACTTTCTTAAAACACTACAATCTCATTATTATTTACTGTTTGTTTAGCATGAGCAGTATGCTTTCAAATCCCAAATCCCTCCTCCAAACACAATGATTCTGCTAACTGAACAATCACAATGACACAACAGTAAAAAATGTTGCTTCTACTAATAAGCAACAACAACAAAACCTCAAGCCCCTTTGTGGCAGAATGTCTATCTGAGTGCCCCAGGATGTTTTGTGTCTTGCTTTGTGTTATCTCTGTGCAAGCACCTCCAGTGGACAGGTACCTTATCCTTCTGTGAATTGAAAACAGTAGATTCTTAACAAGGTGCTCAGTACATAAGGGTCTAACCTAAACCCACGAAAAAAAAAAAAATTAGTTTCAGCTGCTACTACTACTGTAGACTTTCATATTCAGATTTGGATTTTTATTAAATCAGGATCATGCTCCCCTGCACATAGAAGGGAGCTTTGCCCCCCGAGAAGAGGAGTATTCCTCTAGTCTTGGAAGAATTCCCCTTGCCTTTTGAATTTACCCTGCTGAAGCCCTTCCATAGAGAAGTTTCCACGAGTGCCATATAGCTGAAAAAGGTTGGCCAGAAATGGGATTATGAAGCAGGACATCAAGCAGTCCCCTCCGGCTACTAACCCTTCCAGACCCACAGGGAGGAAAATTAACACAAGCTTAATACAGTTTTAACTTGTCTTGATTTTTTCTTCGATAGTATGGAGCTTCCATTTAGGTTAGCCTTTTCTGTGTAAGGGAGAATGAGAGGTTCAAAAATAGCTAACTTTCCTTTTAATTAAAAGTCTGTCCTGGTAGCAGAACAGTAAGTAGGACAAACTCTCATAGTCTGCTAAATACATAGTGCAAGAACACTGTTTGCTAACAGAAGTTTGTATTTCCTAGTTTCTATCCACGTGAACTATACTAAAAGTACAACAATGGAAACATCATAGGTCAAATTCCAACTCTCCTAAGTACCTAATTTCCTAACACAATCAATGGGAATTTGTGTATGTACAAAATATGCAGTAAAAATGAATTATGAAAATAGCTATTGCACAAGCTATTTTTCAAATACGAGTAACTCAAACGTGCCGATTTTTTCATAAAAAAAATTAAAAGCACTTACCCTGTATAATTAAAAGAGCTGAAAAGTGAGACTTCAAAAGGTGCTACTTATTACATAAAAATACTAATAAATAGTTATTTTGTTATTATGGACCCAAATATATGATATGTAATACAGAAGCAAAATACACACTCCATTCTACTGACTGTGCACAGATGGAAAACCCATATTCTGTATGTTGTGAATGAAAATTGAAACTAACATAGAACACTTGTAAACTGAATGGGTTACTGAGATGTGAACCTCACGGTGTGTCAGTGACCCCTTCTCATTTATTTTCTATTTTATTTCTAACTTCTTTGTGGGTGGCTATAGGAAAATAAAGCACAAAAAAATACATTCAAGTAACAATGAGTCTGATTACATTCACAAAACAATCACTCTTGATACTGAAAGCCAAATTCTACTCAAGGTTAAACATGCATAACTCTATCCATTTCACTGGAGTTGTGCCATCGTTGAATTTGCTTCTAATACTCCACCCAGAATTCAAATCAATTGTTACAATGTTTTCCAAACACTGGGTGGTTCATAGACCTACTTTGCCAAGGGCATGTGTGAAGAAGCAGAAGTAATAGCTGATAATATGGTTATGGAATTTGAAGTTATTTTCTACAATTTATATATTTTGAGCCTTTATTTCCACTTGCCTTTATTTCCACTTCAAACCCATATCAAATCACTCAAAGAAAGTATACTTTCCCTCATTGTACTTCTTACAGCCACCATCTAAGCAGAGTCAGGCTAGGTAAGGAACTGCATGGGAAATGTCCAAAGCACTTTTGAAAATCCCACTAGATGCCCATCTGCAACTTTAGGCATCTAAATATATTTAAATACGTTTTCCCTTAGGGCTTGTCTACACTTACCAGAGGATTGACGCTGCAGCTATCAATGCATTGGCCATCGATGTAGCGGATCTAGTGAAGACCCGCTAAATCGACCGCTGATTGCTCTCCCGTCAACTCCTGTACTCCACCTGATCGAGAAGAGTAAGGGGAGTTGATGGGAGAGTTCTCCCATCGACATCACGAAGTGTGGACCCCACGGTAAGTAGATCTAAGCTACGTTGATTTGAGTTACATTATTCACGTAACTCAAATTGCGTAGCTTAGATCAACTTTTCCCTGTAGTGTAGACAAGGCCTGAGTCTCTCTATGCCTCAATTTTGCAGTTTTAAAGTGGGAATTGATAGCATTTCCTTACCTCACAGGCGGGGACATGGAGGAACGTTCTGGGGGACATGGCATGCCAGGGTCAGCCCCCATGGGGAGCAGGGATGGAGTGCCTCGCAGCCCCTCTCTGCTCCCAGCTCTGTTTCCTGGCCCCACTCCTGGCCCTGGCCCCCAACCGCAGCCTCACTCCCAGTCCCTGGCTTCCACCATTCGGCCCCATTTCCAACCACAGTCCCCAGCCACGGCCATGATCCCATAGCCCTACAGCATCCCTACTCCTGGCCCCAGCTCCTAACCACAGCTCTGGCCCTGCTCCCAGCCCCAGCTCCCCACCCCGGCTCCCAGGTAAGGGGGGGGGGGCATGAGCAAAGAAGTTTGGGTGCCACTGTACTATGGTAATAGGGGCTACATAAGATAAGTAGCTGGATCCCCATTGCATCTTGCCGATGGGGATTTTTGTATCAACTTCCAATAAGACTTAAAACTAAGTCCTGAGAAACTTTGGTACATTTCGTAACTCCATACCATAAATTATAGTATCCTTCTTTACATTCTGTCCCATATGCACAGCTGAATAATGGTGGTGTTGCTCTTCACCATTCTGTATCTCATGGGTGTTGGGAGATATTCAGTTAAATTTGTGAAATGTTTTAAGTTTCTTGAATGTAAGGCGCTACATAAGTATTAATGTTAGGTAAATGCACTTCTGACACAGCGCCCTACCATTCCAATTCATTTAAGACAACCCAGCAAAGCCCTCTTTTTTAACATAAAATTGTGGCCTAATGTTTTAGGGAGATAAATTGTTTAGGGTGGTACATACTTATGTACATACTTATGGCTTATATAGCTAAGCAAAGTAGAATAAAATTAAGAAAAGATAACAGTAGATTCTGGCTTCCGCAACATGATTTCAACTAAGAGGAGAGGGGCAGGGAGCCCATATCCAGACTTTACTTGCTCAGGGGGCAGCTAGAATGGTAGTGCTGCATTAAAATGGGCTAGAATGGCCAGAGGCTTCTCCCACAGGGGCGTGGCTGGAGGGAATGGAGGTGTGGCCAAGGTCTCCAACTCCTACACAAGGGTTACAGTTCAGAGAGCAATAATTGGAGCAGTTCATATTGCATATCTGAACAGGAAGTTTAAGAGCTACTCCTAAGCATGCTCCCCACCATGCCCAGGCGGCATTCTGCCTTCTTCAGCTCCCTGTAGGCAGTACGGTTCTTCCCACTGCCACTGTGCAGTACAGCTCCACTGACCCATTATTGAAGTCCTACTGTAAAAAACACAGTAGAGTCCTTAGGCAGGATATCATGAAACATTTCCTAACGATGCCAGGTCTGTTAGATTGTGAAGCAATCTCCCCACAGAAGTGGTGGGAGCCACATGACTGGGGATATTTAAAACAGGATTGAACAAGGTACTAGAAAATATAGCACTATAAGGAATGAACAGCATTGGGAGTGGGGACGACTAAATGCCTAGTTCCATCTTTCTCCTACCTGTTCCTATCTTCTCTGATTCTTCAGACAAGATTCTATGATTTCAAGTGTAAGGCTCTAGGGGAAATAATAGCTCTATCTGGAGAGAATGCTGAACAATTAAGAGAATGCTAATAACAGTTCCTACCCAGAGCTCAATATGTAAATCCAGATTTTTTTCCCCTCTCATGAGGCTTTCATTACACATTAGATTATGCTGGTTAAATATGACCTATGATTTTACATAAAAGGGCTCCCACAATCAGTTCTAGTGACATTTATATGCTTCTCAGCAACTAGACAATGACCCTCACAATGCACTGTCTGAAGTCATGTCACAGCTCTGTCTTACTCTTGATTTTCCACTGGGAAATACACATTTTCTTTTTACAGCTCCGTTAGTTTTCAAGACAGGTGAATGGAGAATGAGGTCAGTATATCAATGGTTTTCAGTACATTTTAAAAAAATGATACTTCTTGAGCTTCCTAATGACTCTCATACTAATGAGGCTCATAATGTTATTATCTAGCCAGAAAACTTTCATTATAATTTAAAATTTATTTCTCACATACACAGATGGTAGCAGAAGCCACATATAAGCTGACTTAAAGAAACACTCAGGTAAAGGTGATAGTACTATATTGGGACTTTTCATTAATTAAAAAAGAGGTCTCAGATTCACATGAAATTACTATGATTGTATGAGACGATAACATATGATAATTGCTAGCTAGGCATCCAGCCATTTATGAATGCAACCGTTCCGTCTTCATATATAATCATGATAACCGGCAAGCCAATGCACATACACAATTGCACACATATCTCAGGACTGGTTTGGATTTTGTTTTGTTTTTCTCAGTGTAGGCCCTTTATTTTTCCAAAAAACACAAAGAAAATATATTGAGGTTAATTATAATACCATTAGTTGCTGCAAATAAAATATAGCATTCACCAGGAAAATAAGAAACGTGTCAGAGGAAGAAGCTACTGTTTACAATCAGAGAAATCTTTGTCTTGGCTAATACTGGAAAAATTTGCAGTTATGTGCATTTTTAGCTGAGGATCTCAAAGCCTTCACAAACAATAGTTAAACAAGACTCACAAAACTCCTGCGTGGTAGATCTAATTAGTGGGGAAACTGAGACACACAAAAGTTAACTGATTAGTTCAAAATTAACGGCACTGTAAGTTAACGGCAACTCCATCAACAGTATTTATGTATAGTTCTTAGGAGGCTGTACTGGCACGCCCCAGCACAGTATCTGAAGACTCCCACCTTAGTTAGATTAGAAAAGTAAGCTTCCTAATGGACTTCATAATGTCTTCTCCTTTCTCTGGTTTTAAAGGACTAAGCTTATAATAGGGATTTTACTTTGTTTTTTCACTCCTAGTCTTCAGCTACTTACAATAATATACTCCTTTCTTTCCTTCACATTGAGCAGAGAAGTTACAACAGTAGCTAAAAGAACAGAAACTCCTCTTATTTATTCTTCTGCCTCTGAGTGATATGAAGTATTTTACATTAGGCAGTTCCCCACTCTTTCACCACAAACTCTTGCATTTTCTGCTAACACTGGAAGAGGGAAAATGTCTGTTTATGTGAGCTAGGGCACTCCTCAAAATGAGATGATAAACCTCAAGTAGCTGTGTCAGAGAAATATTTATTTTGTTTAAAATTAATGGAACAACTCTTGGATTACAACTGGAACACTATATTGTAAATCCGATTACTGAATAATACTGCCTTAGAACAACTACTGTCCTGGGACACACATTCGCTGCACAATGAAACTTCGACAAAAACAACTATGGAGTCTGTTGCTAATCATAACAACTGCAAAACTAGAAATGGGTTTACCTCATTCAACCTGCTTTGGGCTTAACCCTATGAAACGATGCAAGGCAGCCAAAAATCTACCATGAAGGCTAAAATTAGTGGGAGTCACGTTTAGGCCCTTTCTTGAACTTGTTTTTCTCTATTATCATTAATGCATCATATTTTTAGACCAAACTAGATACTATATGATCCTGTTAACGATTCTTCTTTTGCCAAGGAGAAGATCACATAGGAATTCTCATCACAGTAATTAGGTTGTTGTTGTACTGACTTGGCATGTGACAGCTAATGCATTCCATTAGTGGAATTGTAGCCCTGCAGGCTTGTGGGGAACTAAACTTCAGACAAGCAGAAGACCTGAGAAGCTACACCTTCAAGATAACTCTCTTCTGTGCTTTTTTAACATTGAAATGAAGCACTATCAAAACTCATTATCTTCATAAGAGTGGAAGACATTAAAAAAAAATAAAAAGTGGAGGGACTGCACTGCCAAAACAGGGGCAGTTGGATATTCTGAATTTTTTCCAGAACTCCAGACACGCCAATCAAAGATAATACAATGCAAGAATATGTGAGTGACACTTCAAGCTGCATTCATAAGCAACCTGCCTCATTCAAAGTCAATGAAGAGACCTTACAAGCCCATACTGAAAGTTATTGAAATGTGACTGACATCTCAAAGGAAGGGTATCAACAGGATAGCATGACCCTGTGCTGAAACACAGCAAGGTTAATCAAAATTATGGCAGTTGAGAGCCACAATGATCTCCCTTAGATGGAATTTTCTTATTCATAGCACTCAGTGGGCGACTCTCTCCTTTCCACTACCTCTCCCACTAACATTTACATCCCAAGCGTCCATCATTTATTGTCAATTCCTCTTTTGGTTACAATTTAGAAAGAGAAGATAGGTGATAGATACTTGTTGTCAGTCAGGGGTTCTATATAACTGAACAGTGGGAGGTCTCTCTCTTCCTCTCTTGAATTTCCTTAGGATTCCACAGGTGCCATGGCATAGGCTGAAACATAATGTACCACTGTGAGAAGGATGAGAAGTGCTGGAGATTCTAGATATTGTTCAAAAGGGACTGACTAATGCTGAGCTTAGTGATTTATAGAACTCCTCTACATTTTCACAAAGGGCCATAAGTAAGTAAATTTTTAGCCTGTCTGCTATAGTTATGTATGTTCTCAAAATTAAAAGAGACACTGACCAATCTACTGCTTTCTAGCTGACTGAGGGCAACTAATTTTCCTTTTGGACGTGCCCATATCACAAACTGCAATGAACCTTTTTTTAATTTTACAGTTCTGTGAGGATAATTTGTGGAAACATGGCATTAATCATGATTTATCATCTCTGCTGCTATGTTTATATTGTCAACTGGAATACATGTGCAGCTTTTTTTTTTTTTGATAGACCTGAAGAGCACACATGATATGTCATCACATAGCAAATAACAAAGCAAGAGATTGAAGAACAAAAGAATACAATAAGTTCATGATAAGCATGTTTGCAGTTTCAAACATTTATGCTCCATCATTAAAGTAATTATGATTTATATTTATACTATTCAAGAGACTGTAGGATAGCAGCGATTATATGTATATGTTGTATATATTTTTTTCGTTTTTAGTCAACAGTTTTGCTCCATCCAAGTTTAACATTTTCCCTTCAAATGTTTCTTTTTCCCTTATCCTACCAGCCCATAGCAATACCCCAATGAAGGAAGTAGCACCATCTTGACATTGCATATGATTAGCTAAAAGTGGGAGTGCCTCTTCCTTTGGCTTCCTTCCCTTCTCTAGAAGGCAAACAGTCTAGAGCAGTGGTTTTCAAACTTTTTTTCTGGTGACCCAGTTGAAGAAAATTGTTGATTCCCGTGACCCAATGAAGCTGGGGATGAGGGGTTTGGAGTGTGGGAGGGGCTCAGGGCTGGGGCAGAGGGTTGGGGCGCGGGGATGAGGGCTGCAGGGTGAGGGCTGGGAATGAGGGGTTCAGGGTGTGGGAAGGAGCTCTGGGTTTGGTCAGGGGGCTGGGGTGGGGGAGGGGGTCAGGGATCTTGGCTGGGGGGGTACAGGCTGTGGGATGGGGCCAGGGATGAGGGGTTTGGGAGGGCTGGGGATTGGGGCATGGAGTTGGGGTGCGGGCTTACCTTGGGAGACTCCTGGTCAGCGGCCAGCAGCAGGTCCAACTCCTAGGCAGAAGTGCGCCAGCAGCTCCGCACAGCTCTCGCCCGCAGGCATCTCCCCCACAGCTCCCATTTGTCAGAAAGCCGGTGCTCAGGGCAGGGGCAGCGTGTGGAGCCCCGTGGCCTAGGAGCTGGACCTGCTGCTGGCTGCTTCCAGGGTGCAATGTGGTGTCAGAACAGGTAAGGACGAGCCTGCCTTAGCTGGGCAGCACCACCAACAGGACTTTTAATGGCCCAGTTGGCGGTGCTGACCATAGCCGCTGCAACCCAGTGCCTTACATTCCGCAACCCAGTACTGGGTCATGACACATAGTTTGAAAACCACTGGTCTAGAGAGTAATCTGCTCCTTCCCTACGGCTTAGGAACCCAGTAACCTACTTACTAACCTAACCGTGTTAGTCTGTATCCGTAAAAAGAAAAGGAGTACTTGTGGCACCTTAGAGACTAACAAATTTATTAGAGCATAAGTTTTGTGAGCTACAGCTCACTTCATCGGATGCATACAGTGGACAGAACGTCAGTAGCCATCACCTTCAGCCCCCAACTCAAATCTCTCCAACGCATCATCAGGGATCTACAACCTATCCTGAAAGATGACCCACCACTCTCACAGATCTTGGGAGACAGGCCAGTCCTTGCTTACAGACAGCCCCCCAACCTAAAGCAAATACTCACCAACAACCACACACCACACAACAAAAACACTAACCCAGGAACCTATCCTTGCAACAAAGCCCGTCGCCAACTGTGTCCACATATCTATTCAGGGGACACCATCATAGGGCCTAATCACATCAGCCACACTATCAGAGGCTCATTCACCTGCGCATCTACCAATGTGATATATGCCATCATGTGCCAGCAATGCCCCTCTGCCATGTACATTGGCCAAACTGGCCAGTCTCTACGTAAAAGAATAAATGGACACAAATCAGACGTCAAGAATTATAACATTCAAAAACCAGTTGGAGAACACTTCAATCTCTTTGGTCACTCTATTACAGACCTAAAAGTGGCAATTCTTCAACAAATAAACTTCAAAAAGGGACTGCTGAATTGGAATTAATTTGCAAACTGGACACAATTAACTTAGGCTTGAATAAAGACTGGGAGTGGATGTGTCATTACACAAAGTAAAACTAGTTCCCCTTGTTTATTTCACCTCCTACTGCTCTTGTAAAGTGATGGAAATGGCCCACCTTGATTATCTCTACAAAAGGTTCCCCCTCCTCCCCCCCCCTGCTCTCCTGCTGGTAATTTCCTGATCACTCTTGTTACAGTCTGTATGGTAACACCCATTGTTTCATGTTCTCTGTGTATATAAAATCTCCCCACTATATTTTCCACTGTGTGCATCCGATGAAGTGAGCTGTAGCTCACGAAAGCTTATGCTCAAATAAATGTGTTAGTCTCTAAGGTGCCACAAGTACTCCTTTTCTTTTTACGGATACAGACTAACACGGCTGCTACTCTGAAACCTACTTCCACAGAATGACTGTCTGTACCCATTTCCAAATCAATGGCTGAATTGAATCTAATAAAATATTTCCACTATGGAATCAGTCTGCAAATCATGTATTTAATTAAAGAAAAATTTACTAAATAATACCCCTTTTCCCCCAGGAAAAAGATAAAGGAATAATAGGATAGCACAATGCTTATTTCCTTATTATAAATTATTTTTAAACCAAAGATGGGTGAAAAAATCAAATGTGGGAAAGATCACCTTGGGAATAAATTATATCAAATGTGACCAGCAAGAACTTTTCTTTTAGAAAGAATTATGATCTAATGTTTAATTAATCCTATCCATTTCTGCCTTTATGGGGAGGCAGAGAAGAAGAGTCTGCTTTATAATGCAGAAAATTAAATATTAAAAACTTGGGGCCTATTTGACTTTACATTTTCTTGTTATGAATGGGTATTTTCACTGTATTTCATTTCCCATAAGCTAGAAGAGACAGAACTGCTTATGGCACCTCTGCTGAACTTTTGTATTTTGAATGAACCTTTGATACTACTTTGCCATTCTCAAAACAAAACAAAAAATTATAAACCATTTAGTTTATTAATAGGACCTTTAAAACTCAAATTCAAACTGATGCAGGTTAATCAAGATTTTAGAAGACTGGGAGTAACTTCAGAAAGACTGAGCAAGGCTAGGTGATTAAGAAACACAATAGAAGATAAAATTCAGGGTAGACAAGAGTGAGGTAATACACATGGGAAGAAATCATGTGAACTACGTTTATACTTATGTGGGTTCTAAATTAACTGAAACTACTCAGTGGTATTAAGAACATAAGAATGGAGTTAACTATCTTGAGTGATTTTGTACCATCTGCAGACTTTGCCACCTCACAGTTTACCTCCTTTTCCAGATCACTTATTAATATGTTGAACAGCACTGGTCCCAGTACAGATCTTGAGGGATCCTGCTCTTTTCCATTCTCCACTGTGAAATCTGACCATTTATTCCTCCCCTTTGTTTCCTATGTTTTAAACAGTTGTTGATCCATGAGAGGACCTTCCATCTTATTCCATGACTACTTTTGCTTACAAGCCTTTGATATAGGACCTTGTCAAAGGGTTTCTGAAAGTCCAAGTACACTATTATACTCCTGGCGGAATTCTGCACTGCTGCACTTGCAGAATTTATGTCCCCCCACTGATTTCTTTGCTTTCCCTGCAGAAAATTGACTTTCGGACAGGGAAGCAAAGGGAAGCCACAAGAGTGGTCACGTGACCCTCCTCAGCAGTATGTTTCAGGTGGCCAGGGCAGTCAGCAGAGAAGGAAATCACTGTGGGGCAGAGGGCAGGACTGGGGAATACGCGGCTGGTGGCTCCTACCCTGGGCCAGGCTCAGCTGCTAGTCCCAGCTGGGCTGGAGAAGACAGAACTTCCTCTTCCCCTGCACAGCATCCAGGGCTGTGTTAGACCCACCCCCAGATTTCTCTCCCGGCTGTAGGAAGCTCTTCAAACTCCCTCCGTCACCCCTTGTGCTTCCTGCGCTCATCACTCCCCAGCTGCAGAGGGAGGGATCACTGTACAGGGAGCTGCTTCCCCATCTGCCCAACCCCCGTGCATCCAGACCCCCTTATACCCAGAGCCTCCCACTGAGCCTCACCCCAACCCCGCACCCAGAACCCCGCCCCTCCTCCCCCGGACGAGCTGCACTCCCCCTGCACCTAGACTACCCCAATGAGCCAACTGCACCCAGATCCCCACTGTCCCAAGCCCCGCTCCCACAGCATCTGGACCCCAACACTCATAGGTGCCGACTTCTATTGGCAACGGTGGGTGCTTGACCCGCCTCTGCCCCTGGCCCTGCCCCCATTCCAACCCCTCCCCCAAAGTCCCTGCCCCAACTCCACCCCCTCCCTGCCCCTATTCCGACTCCTTCCCCAAATTCCCACCCTGGCCCCCCTGTTCCCCACCTCCTCCCCTGAGTGTGCCACATTCCCACTTCTCCGCCATCCCTCCTGGAGCTTGCTACAGCTGTTTGGCGGCAGCAAGCACTGGGAGGTAGGAAGAGGAGCGGGGACACGGCGCGCTCAGGGGAGGAGGCAGAGGAGGAGGTGAGGCAGGGTGGGGAGCTTGGCTGCTGGTGGGTGCAGAGCACCTACTAATTTTTCCCTGTGGGTGCTCCATCCCCAGATCACCCACGATGTCAGCGCCTATGCCAACACTGAGTCCCCCAGACCACCCTACCAAGCAATATCCTCCCCCACACCCAGACACCACCCCTCTATACTTGGATCCTGCCTTTCTGAGCCTACCTGCCCACACCTGGTGCACTTGGCAAGGCGGGGTAGGCCTCTGGGTATTTCTGGGGCAGTCCTGGTCCTTGCGTTGTGTCTGGGTGGGTGCAGCCTCACTCCTGAGTCTGTGACCCGGGGGAAGCTGCACAGTGATCTCCCACCTCTGTGCAGTCAGTGGCCTGTGCTCCCCAATGCCATGCTGGAGCTTCCACATTTATTTGACAAATAAAATGTGCAGAATTTTAAAAAATTGTGTGCAGAATTTTTGGTTTTTTTGCGCAGAATTCCCCCAGGAGTAAGACTATATACCAACTGGATTACTCTTGTCCATATGCTTGTTGACACCCTCAAAGAATTCTAATAGATTGTTGAGGTATTATTTCCCTTTGCAAAAAATGTGTTGACCCTTGCCCAACATAGCATGTTTACCTATGTGTCTGATAATTCTGTTCTTTACTACAACTGCCAGCATCACCTCTGGTGTCTCTTAAAATTAGTGTCACATTAGCTATTCACCAGTCATCTGGTACAGAGGCTGATTTAAGCAATAGATTACATATTGCAGTTAGTAGTTCTGCAATCCCATATTTGAGTTCCTTCAGTGATACAGCATGGCCAGAGGGCAGCAGGAGAGTACTAGAAGGGAGCCTTATTCGCTGTAGAGGGAAGGAAGTTTGCTATAGACTAATTAAAGCACCTGAAGCCAATTAAAGCACCTGAAGCCAGACACATGATACCCCCCCGCGCCCGCTTCAATCAGACCAGGAGGAGTGGGAGCAGAGAGCAGTTTGGAAGAGTTGAAATAGAGGAGAGTTTGGAGAAGTGCCGTGGCTGGCTAGAAGACCAAGACCCTCGGTAAAGAGACACCCAGCTTGTGCAGAGAGAGAGGGCAGGAAGCTCCACAAGCTGAAGAGCAGGAGAGGGAAGTAGCCCATGGGAAGGAAGAATAGTTCAAGTGGTTTATCGCTATCCCTAGGGCCCCTGGGCTGGGACCCGGAGTAGAGGCCGGGCCCGGATCCCTCCCTCTCCACTACCCTTCTCTGGGTTACTAGTGGGACATTGGATACCCTAGTTCAGGGGCAGGAAACTGTGTCCTGAACCCCCCACCCAAAGAAGAGGAAGCACAGAACGCATCATAATTGTACCGGCAATTTTCCACACTTCAGAACTCCTGGATGAATACCATCTGGTCCTGGTGACTTATTACTGTTTAATTTATCAATTTGTTCCAAGACCTCCTCTACTTCACCTCAATCTGGGACACTTCCTCAGATTTGTCACCTAAAAAAAAATCTGTTCGGCGTATAAAAGTAGTCAAAAAAGAAACAGAACAGAATGAATAAAGGGATGGAAAATTAAGAGTACTGAAATGGTTAAAGAACAATAATGAAAAGAATGCCTGTATATACATACATACATATATAGATAGATTTGTGGAACCTTAAATACTCTGCTCAGTTCTGGTTACTTTGTCTCAAAAAAAGAAGAATTTTTTAAAAAATCCAGAGAGGCAATGAAAATAACTGGAAGCACAAGAATATTTCCATATGAAGAGAGATTTAAAAGAATAAAAGCTATTTATTTTGGAGAGAAGACCAAGCAGTAATATGGTAAAGGTATATAAAGTAAGGAATGGCCACTCTCCCCTTTTTCTCTCTCTCTCTCTTTACCAGCACTTCCTTTTTTGATCTCCTCTCATTTACCATCACAGTGCCAATACAAGCAGCACCACTATTACTCTATGGAGGGACGATTCTGCTTCAGTGCTGTTTGGACAATTACCAAAGATGCAGGAAAATGTGGGATTCTCAGGATTCAACACTGCCCTTTTTAAAGCCCTGTAAAAAGTAGGAGAACAGTTCTCAGCTCAGAAACATTCTGCACCTTTCTTACTGCTCTCCACCCTCTCTGGACAGGCTAACACAAGCAGCTATGCTTGAGTGGTCCATGAACTCAGGTGAGTACCATTGTGCCTGACCCCTGTGTGAAACCTGATCCTCCACCGAAAGCTTTTTTCATTGACTTCAGTTGGCACAGGACCAAGCCCTGAGAGAGAAAGGAGTATAGGTCAGAAACACAGGCTCCTTTTACACTCATCCATGCATTCCTCATCCTTGCAAAGGTAGGCACAGCCCTTAGTTTCAGAAATCATTTATAATGGGCTTGGGAGCTTGGGCCTCCTTTCTTCCTCCCCTCAATGCCTATGCCTTCCTAGCTCCATGTAGTCCTTTCAGGTGTTCTTTTTGCTTCCTCTTCCTTTACCATCAGTTTTTCTCAGTTACCCATCTCATCCAAAAAGCCTTTGTCATCCCTACCTTGAAAAAACTTTCAAAGTCAATGGCCTTCCCATTCTCATTGCCCTTGATCTTCCTGCTGTGTCGGATAATCGGTCACTGGCTCATCCTCCTCTCCTTTTGCTCACTGTGGTTCTGTTCTCTACGGATTTCCCTTTCATTGGATGGATCAAGTTTAAATGGAGCCCACATCAATCACAATTTCAGCTCTCCCAGACAGACACGTCATCCAACCCCACTAGTATTTACTCTCCCTCCCACTCTTGAGCCCTTGACTTTACTCTCAAGGGAGGCAGAAACAGTCAGCAACCAGCTGAATGCTGTGTTGCACCAACTACTCTAAATCTAACTTACTCAAGTTACAGCCAGGCCCCATCTGACTAGAAGATTCCATTCCAAGTATCCAGGAACTTTGTATTAATCTACCCCTGCTCTCTAACCTCAGTGATCAGTCCCCTGTTGTATGGTTTAGGGGAGAGAAGAGTATTCCTCATCCATTTGTGTCCTTCTCTCTTGTCATAGTTGAACAGAGTTCCATCCTTGACCCATTCCATCTCTCACTATGTATGCTCTTTCTCACTGAGTACCCAGATACCTCTTTGTCTTTGAGGCTCAAGGTTTGTCTACACAGGAAAATTGCAGCCATTTATCTTAAGATTTGATTTTGAATCAATTTAATTAAAGAGTGGAAAGGCTGTGTGGAAACTTATTTTGGTTTAAATCATGTTTAGCTTGGTTTGACTTAAGCTTAAAGCAGTATAAATTTTTGCACTAGTTTAACTAAATCAGATTAAATAATTTAAATTAAACTGGGGTAACATCTGCATGTAGACAAAGCCTAATTCTCCATCCCTGACTTTTAGCCACCTGCCCAGTCTAGTTTCTCTAGCTACCCACCTCTCCCTTATCTGTCCATTTGCATCCTGTTTCTTTGGACAGCTCATCATCACCACAATGTGAGTTTAGCATCTTCCACCAAAATCCTGTCCACTGAACTCACTTCTTCATTGCTGTTGACAACATTAATATTCTCCCTACCCCACAGGCTCACAATCTGGGAGCCATCTCTGGCCCCTCTTTCCTATTCTCCATTTCATCCAGGCTGTTTTCAAATCCTGTTGCCTGTTTATTTACACTGTCCAAAATGTGCCTTTCCTTCCTTCAGCCAGCACACCGTTGTATGCTCTAGTTATTTCCTAGCTCAAATAAGGCAACTGCTTACTCTTCTCCAAAAGGCAAATGCAAAGGTCATCTTCTTTTTCCCACTTGCCATATCTCTCTTCTGCTTCTGAATTTTCTTTCACCAATGTCCAAACTTCTGCTAACCTGTAAGTGCTTTCCATAACTCTGCTCCCACCTACATCTCTGCCCTCCTCTCCTCCTGCACTCCACGATGCTCCCTGCACTCTGCTCAAGCTTCTCTCCTGCATGCTCTGTCTCTCTCTCTCTCTATTAGCCACTCTCCATTTTGTAACTTTTTCCATATTGCCCCTCACTCTTGTAATAACATAACAACTAATGTACCCGAGGAACCCCTTTCTGAAAACTCTCTCTCTTCCACAAAGTATCACAGTTATGACAATCAATAATTTTCAGCCACTGGGCATATGTCCTGTACTTCACTGGTCTGTATTGCATCTGCTGCTGTCTTTTTAAATGGCAAGATCAGGAATTCGGTTCTTTGGAATATTTTATTTACCGTAAACATCTGAGAACATCCCCATCAATATACAGTGCAAATAAATAACACTAATAATTAGCCCCCTAAATGTTGGGATTTCAGGGTGGGAAGATGTGAGAGGCACATTTCAGACCACTCTTCTCAAAGTACTGTGCTATTTTCATGTCTGTGTGATTTTATTTCATGAAGTTTCATTGAACAAGATAGTCAGATAACGGGATAGATATTTGAACAAAATACATTGCTTAAAGGGAGTTAGTGAGGCCTGATGGATAGCACATTGGACTGGCGCTCTGTAAACTGAGGTTCTACTCTGCACTGGCCTGCGGGGTGACCTTAGGCAAATCACATCTCTCTGTGTACCTCAGTTTCCCCATCTGTAAATTAGAAATGATGATGCTGAGCTCCATTGTAAGGTATTTTGAGATCTACTGATGAAAAGTGCTATATAAGAGCAAGGTATTCTTTTAAACCACAAAGCCTGCATCTTTAAAACAACAAGCCACTTTACAGACTATTGCACATTTATTCCTGAAACCAGTGCTATATGTGAGTTCTATATATAAAGTGTGTGTGTGAGAGAGAGAGACAGACAGACAGATAGATGGACAGACAGACAGGATTTACTTAGGAAGCTAGACAATCTTCAAATGTTTGGATTGAGTCCAAAATATATTACTGCTCTGGATGGAAAAAAAAAGGGAGTGAACATTTCTGGAGCAAGGCTCACTCGGACAGGAGACGAAGTATGTGATTTAGAAAATGGGGTTGTCTGGCCAGGAAATAATTATTACAGAATTCTTCAAAGAAAATAAAGGTTTCAGAACCAGGCTTGATATTATGGCCAATAAATTGAGGATTAGAAACATTCAAGTAGTTGGGCTTTCTTCTGATGAAAGTTGGTGGGGGGAGGGGAGCAGGGTGTCAGACAATGATTGCCTCCCTCACTTGAGATGCAAAGCCTTGCATCTTAACTGATTTTTTTTCAGTCAAAGCCTAACTAATTACAAACAAAAATGGACAAACCTGGACAAGTACTACAGCAGTGCTATTCTTGAGTTATATTTTTCCTGAAAAGTCATTGATTAGAGCATCTGTTTTACACACAGTAATTTAAGAAAGATTTCAACACAAAATATCCCCTGCTTCTATCAGGCATCATACCAAATGACTACCCCAATTACAGTAATGTAACACCACAGAGGGCATGAGTGTCACTGATGGAAAAATTCTGGCCACAGAATATGTCACTGATTGCACCTCCAATGCTCCTCCATGTGCTAGTGGCCTCTCACATCTGAAGAACAGACATTCCAATGGACAAATGACATTTCAAAAGAACACTGCCCATCTCCCATTGTCACAAACTATTTTTGCTAGGAATGGGTTTAAACTGTGTTCCCAATTTCTCCAAACACATATTGTTGTCTCTCAAAACTGGAATTAAGGATGCACGAACATAGTTTAAATTTTGAGAATGCCCTGTAGCTTTCAACATGATTAGCAAACAGTGTTTATGCCCACTGAAATAAGGCACATTTTGTCAGATAATCCATAACCTGCTATGTAAGGAAAATTTTATATCCTTATTTTCCCTAATCTTTACTTTTGAAAATTAATCCAAAATGAATATAAAAAGGAACAAAAGTAACCAAGAGAGAGGGACAGAGGCATAAGGAGCATGTGGATTGTGCTAGATAGAACAGTTCTCTTCTATGCCAGTTTGCTGATTTCTTTTGATGTTGTGATAATGCAGCAAAATGGCTGCTAGTTATATTTTCCTGATCAAGGGAGCATGAGGTTTGCCTTTAAAATATAATGAAAGTATGGTTTCTTCCATGCTCAGCTTTACCTTTTTTGACCATGTGACCATTGTCAAGAGTCATGGTACCAATTTACATATATTAAAATCACTTGTTTTTCAAGCACCCTAAAATGATTGCATAAAAGTGTGAGGGATAGTAAAATGAAGGAACACAGTGGTTACTGAAGACCTATCACTGACTTAGAATATTTTGTATTACTGTAACCCTCTGTATTGTTACAGTAATGTCAAATATTTCTTGATAATTTGTGTGTTAATTTGTTACCACAATAGCTTGACACATCATTAAACTGCAGAAAAGAAAAAGAAGAAAGATGTGCCAGTATCCATTGAAGTTTAACTGAAACAGAGCAACACAGAAATGACCTTCCAGCAAATTAAACTAAAACACAGCAGCATAGAAGGCTAGATTCTATTAAATGCATTCAATAGATCAGATTCTCCTCTGAGTTATGTATGTGCAACCTCACTGAACTCAATGGGCTTGCACCAGCATAAACACACAAGTACAAGTAACAGTGAGAGGATGTTGAGGAGACAGAAAACCTCCTCTTAGTAACATCTCCTATGCCAGGGGATGGTAATGCTCAAGAAGTAGGTTATTTGATAGGGTAGGGGGTGTTGCCAGAGCAAATGTACTGGTTGAGAATATCCCTCTAAAAGCCTGATCCATAAAGGTTAAGTCATTTTCAAAGCTGTTCTTCTTCCTCTAATTTGGCAGAAACTCAAAGAGTACATGGTGGTGATAATACTCCTTGCCCTTCTTCTGGTTGAAGCCTACTGGGACCAGGGTGGCAGGCTGATTTAGGGAGATAAATTACACTTCCATGTGAAAGCTTCAGTGGTCTTCTCATAGTCTGATATGCAAAAAGAGCCAACAAACCTTGTCCCACAAAATTTGATTTTGGAGGCTTCTGTAGTGGGGAAATGGGGAGGAGCTGTTATTGAATCAGGCCACAGCTAGATACTTTGTAGATGGTGGGGCTTCTCAGGAGTGAGGCTGGCATTGCTAGGTTTCTTTGGGTTTTTTTCGGAGGGGGGGGCGGTTGAAGGGGGAATTTTATTACACACAAGGCAGCAGATGTATTAATATAGTACTTTCCCAATGAAATGACATATCAACATACACTAGTACAAACTTTGTCACCTTTCCCAGAACAATCCCCTCTGTCACTCTGGGTGATTGTCAAGGTTCCTTCCCCACTCTGGATTCTAGGGTACAGATGAGGGGACCTGCATGAAAAACCCTCTAAGCTTATCTTTACCAGCTTAGGTTAAAACTTCCCCAAGGTACAAACTATTTTACTTTTTGTCCCTGGATTTTATTGCTGCCACCACCAAGCGTCTAACAAATATAACCGGGAAAGAACCCGCTTGGAAATGTCTTTTCCCCAAAAATCCCCCCAAGCCCTACACCCCCTTTCCTGGGGAAGGCTTGATAAAAATCCTCACCAATTTGCATAGGTGAACACAGACCCAAACCCTTGGATCTTAAGAACAATGAAAAAGCAATCAGGTTCTTAAAAGAAGAATTTTAATTGAAGAAAAAGTAAAAGAATCATCTCTGTAAAATCAGGATGGTAAATATCTTACAGGGTAATCAGATTCAAAACATAGAGAATCCCTCTAGGCAAAACCTTAAGTTACAAAAAGACACAAAAACAGGAATATACATTCCATTCAGCACAACTTATTTTATCAGCCATTTAAACAAAACAGAATCTAACGCATATCTAACTAGATTGCTTATTAACCCTTTACAGGAGTTCTGACCTACATTCCTGCTCTGGTCCCGGCAAAGGCAACACACAGACCGAGAGAACCTTTGTTTCTCTCCCCCCCTCCCAGCTTTGAAAGTATCTTGTCTCCTCATTTGTTATTTTGGTCAGATGCCAGCAAGGTTGTCATTAGCTTCTTAACCCTTTACAGGTGAAAGGGTTTTTCCTCTGGCCAGGAGGGATTTAAAGGTGTTTACCCTCCCTTTATATTTATGACAGTGACTGTGTAAGCTCTGCCAGCAGTGTTTTTTAGCGTTATTTTATGATGTTTGCCAATAGGTTAGCAACACCATAGATTAAAAACAAACAAAAAGCCCAGAGAGAACTCAAAAAGGGTTTCTGGTTTCAAAGCTTACCTTGGACAGAAATCTGAGCTCTAGCTTTGTCTTACTTGCATTTTCTGCAGCCCTTCTTTGTCACAAGAACATGACTTTTAAAATACTTTGCCAAGCACAGGTTAGTAAACAGACCATGCAAGGAGCTTCTCATGCATATGGGAATGACCATGCATGTATTAGACTGCTGATCCCTCGGTCCAGCCTCCATCGCCGTACTGTCTGAGAGAGCAACAGTCTGTGAATACAGATCCAGCATGTTGCTATTATAGATATAAAACCTTCCAAGTAGGTGGGGGAATTCTAACTTGTTCAATAAAATGCACACTTATGGTAGGATTTTCTACATAAAGGGGAACAGTACACACACACACACTTATTTGCATCTCCTGTAAATCTGCTGCCACCTAAACAGCCCTATTATTCAAAATGTACAATGAACATTTGTTTACTTTATTTAGGGTACATGGTGCCCTAAGTGTGCATGATGCTCTACAGTCTACACCAAGTGTAGAGAGAGACAGTCTCTACCCTGAGAACCCTAAAATCAACGTCCTTCATCCTCAGTCAGGTCTGCCAATTCACTTCACCTCTTCACTACTTCAGTCCTATGCAGTTTTTATGATGCAGCAATATAGTGGCACGCTTTTTTTTTTTTTAAGTACTATGGCTCCACCGGGACATAATAGATACAGTACAGGGGACAGATCTGCAAAGAAGCATTTTGCCACACATACCTGGTACATGGTTAATGTGGTAGAATGGCACACATTTGATGTAATGGGCTAAAGTCAGCCCTGGAGTAATGGATGCTATTCCACTGATTTCAATGGAACTGAGCCAGAGTTACAGCACAATTCCATTTATTCTAGTATATGTGTGGCAGACATTTCTAGTTTATGGGAGTTCTTATGAGATATGCTACTTCTAGCAACTATGGAACTGACAGAAAAGAGTTAAATTACAAAAATTATCTGCAGAAAGTATGCCTACTTTCAGTGAGCTGCTGCACTGTATCAGATTAGCTGATGGAATCTGTCACTTACTCCATATAAGTAGTATGCATGTACGCTACTGGTGTGTGTATCATTTACTTGAATCCGGTTTGCTGCCTCTCTACTATTCAGCTAATAATGACAGTAGGGAAGTTGGTTAGCAGAGAAGGCAAGCTTCCTTAGCCACAGAAAAAACTGTAGGATGTCTCACCATTCATGACAGGTTTCAGAGTAGCAGCCGTGTTAGTCTGTATTCGCAAAAAGAAAAGGAGTACTAGTGGCACCTTAGAGACTAACCAATTTATTTGAGCATAAGCTTTCGTGAGCTACAGCTCACTTCATCGGATGCAGTGAGCTGTAGCTCACGAAAGCTTATGCTCAAATAAATTGGTTAGTCTCTAAGGTGCCACTAGTACTCCTTTTCTTTTTGAAAAATAAAGATGTTAACCAAGATTTTTAGTTCCCCCTGAAGACACTTTAAAGGTGACTGATTTTGACAAAGTGCTGAACATCCACCCTCTTAAAATCAGGCCCCTTTAAGGAGTCTCAAGTTGGGCATCCACAAAAAAAAACAAACAACAAATCAGGCAAACCAACCAACCACAGGACACCTGAAGTAAATAGTCATTTTTATGAAAATTTTGGGTATTGAATCTTTGTTTGCGTCAGGATTTCCCTTTGATTCAGTTTGTATATCCTAGAAATCAAACGAATTAGGAAAGTTACCTATTAGGTACTCCTTACACTGTGAGTAACTATAGTCAATAACTGGAGACAGTTACTACTAACACAGATTTCCCACCGAACTCAATGAGAATTTTGTGTGAGTAAGGAATGCAGAATCAAGTCCTTGGGCTTTATTTGCTTCTTTTTTGGAGATAAAGTATAATTGTAACTGAGATTACAACAGAAGTCAGTTGTACAATCCCAAATATGTCCCAGGAAATAGAAAAGGAGTACTTGTGGCACCTTAGAGACTAACCAATTTATTTGAGCATAAGCTTTCATGAGCTACAGCTCACTTCATCACCATTCATGGGTATTTAATCTCTAAAACACTAGAGGGCTGCACAAATACAGACATCTGCATATTCCTGTCCTGTTATGTAACGTGTCTTTCATACTCCTCACCATCTATGTAGATTTCAGAGCCTTTTACCTTTAAACATTTTTTGATTTTACTCTGCAATGGCAGAGGCAGAGTTACTGTGATCCTCTCCGCTTTGGTTATAGATACACAATGTAACAATAAGGACTCCTTTCTCCAGGAAAGCGCTTGCAGTCCCTCAGAGAAATTAGCCCATCTACCCAAAACCAAACAATTTGAATTAAACAAACATAGTGTGTCCTTTTTCTCTAACATTATCTTTATTGGCTAATACTTTATTTATTTTTGACATTATTGGGCTCAATTCTAAACAAAGTGAACAGACCTCTAATTTGAGTAGACCTCAATTTCTCCTTCATTCAGGAGACTGATCAGACTGAACAATACTTCCTCCACCAATGTCAGCTCCCTGCTCCAATAACAGATATTTGGTTATGACGAACTGCCTATTGCTTCTCTTTTGCTGGATAGAGGTTTTTCATTCATGATTCATAGATTCTAAGGCCAGAAGGGACCATTGTGATCATCTAGTCTGACCTCCTGTATAGCACAGGTGACAGAACTTCTCCAAAATAATCCCTAAAGCATATAATTATACAAAAAAATATCCAATCTTGATTTAAAAACCTGCCAGTGATGGATAATCCATCATGACTCTTGATAAATTGTTCCAATGGTTAATTACTCTCACAGTCAAAAATGTACGCCTTAACTCCAGTCTGGAAATTCCTTTAGATGAAGGAAAGGGATGGAGTAGTTCTTCCCTTCCCAATTATATCTCCTTACTCAAGGAAAAGCAATGATCAGGCCACCAGAGGCTGTCCACTTGTACCTATTTTGTGGTGTGAGGGGGGAGGATCAAACTGGGATCCTCACCTATCTTCTTGGGCACTGGTGAAGGAAGGAAGGATTGTAAAAAAGCCTCCACTTCTTGTGTTCCCTACGCTCAACATTTTATCACGAGGCTTGCAATATTCCTTGTAGCCCCAACCCCTGGAGTTATAGAAATACACGTGAATCTCAGCTTTCCTTAAAATAAGTAAATAAAGTTTCTAGCCCTCATAACTGCAGAGAAAAGCTTGAAACATTACCCAAGTGGACCCCAAATTCTCAAAAACCCAGAAGGCCAACACAAAATCTCATGTTTTTAAGTTAATCTCATGATTTTGGGAGCTCAACTTGTGATTTTAGATTGCTTGGGGCTGGCAATATTATGCTTTTCCTTCTTTCTTTGTTGTTCTTTTGGGGGCTTGACAAAATTTGGCAAAAAGGGCCATATTCTGTTGCCTGGGGAAGATGAACGTGTATGAAAGCAAAATCCCTCCCTTAGAGGGCCGACTTGAATAGTCAGACCCATACAAAAATGGGTCTATGTGAACTGTCAAAGGATATTCTATATCGGGTGGATGTTTCATAGAATGAAAGCACATGGGGCATATGGCTCAGAAGGGAAGCATGCATGGTGAAGGGGAGTATCTTATGGTAGATGAGCATATACAGGGAATGGATGTTTCCTGGAAAAAGCAGTTTCTCTTATGAGATATGTATGGGGGAAGGCTTGCAAGATAGAGTTGTCACTATGGGAGAGAGAAGGCCACCAGCAGCCTATCTCACCATGATCCTGCTGTTACCAGAGAAAGGGAAAGGAAGTTACTAGCATGCTCCCCAGAATAACCCCTTGAGCACAGTCTAGCAGCTCATGACACTTTATGTACATTTAGTTTTCTACCCATCTTTGATTCTATGTAAATCAAAAGTGGCTTCTGTCAAGCCAGCTAAAACGTAGCACAATAGTCTCAAATATGATGTGCAGATTTTTCTTCTGACATTGTTTGTCATATTGTATGTGCATTAAATTTGCTCCATTAAAGTAATTTCTTTCTTGTTCTGACTACTTTTCAGTCCTTGTCTGTGAGCATCTTTATAGACTCTCATGACTATTAACAAGGCTGAGTAGTTTAGAAACGGAGAGATGTAGGATGAGGCAATCAGAGCAAATCCCCCACATTGGAGTGTAACAAGAGGTTACAAAACACTTAACAATGTAACTCTGAAATCTCAGCCTCACTCCTCTTGCTTCAAATGAAAAGAAATAGAGTTATTTTAGAGATGTAATCCTTTGAAATGGGAATGACATGAAAATATGTAAAGATCAGTAAGAACTACCCACGTTTTGCAAGCATATGCAATTTAAAAAAAACATTTTAGACAATTGGCAATTTTGTTCTTTAAAGAGCATGAGATGTTCATCTGGTTACACAATCCAATTGAGAGGTAATGAGTTTAATAGGTTCAGGTTGCGCTATAGCACTGGTATCTATTTTACAGCACCAACTTTAACTGTGGATATGAGGTCTTAGAAAAAAAGCTATTATGTTTTTCATTAACTGCAAAACCGTCCTCATCAGTCACAAATTATGACTATCTGGCACTAAAGCCATCTAGCAGGTTTCAGGTAAGAAGACTCTTCACATTTTATTTTCTGTTTCAGAAAATGACCCTGAAACATCCAGGCTTCTTTTAGGAGCTAGTATATTTCTTTCCCAAACTGCATAGCTGTGGACTTCATTTGTTCCAAAACCAAACCTTTCCAACAAAGGTGTTTACTATTAGGCACCTATCTCCACATGTAGGCACCTAACTCAAAGGCAGCTATTTTCAAAGGGGCTGAGCTTCTCAGTGAAGTCGATAGGGGTTGCTAGTGCTCAGCACTTCTGAAATTCAGGCCACAGTGACTAGGACTTCAAGAATAAAATAGTCACAATAATTCCGTTTCTGTGGTTGGCCACCAATAATGTTCTAGCCAGACCACATTTCTACCCTTCACCACCTCCGCCCTCAGGAAGAAAATATGTCACTAAGTAACATGGTTAAAGGTGTGGAAACTCATTACACCCAAAGCCAGGTCTCCCGCCACATTTATAAATGATGTATTTGTCATCTTGGGGTTAGGTGGCAGGAAACTGGTAACTCTTTATAATCAAGCAATGGAAGCCTGGAAATTCACCTGGCTGGGTGCCTGCTTAGCTGGTGAAGTGGGCTCACGTGGAGGAATACCTCTAGTGTACATAGATTGAACAAACCACTTTGCACTTTTATCAGCATGCCAAGAGGCTCTGACACCATCAGTTTCACAAAGTATCATTAAATAAAGCATTGTATTTTTACATGCACAGCTCATGTTACATGTTTCCACATGCACAGCTCATTCCTCTCTCTGCCCTGATAGAGCACCACAGCACAGTCCAGTAAACGCGAACTTGTGGTGGAGGGCAGGATATACAGGGTATAATCCCTATAGCTCTCCCGTCACAGAATTCCTACAGAATTTGATGCCTAGGGCAATGGTATGTTCCTGAAAAACTTGAATGTCCCTGTTTACAGGGCCTGCCCCAGCATTTTGTCTTACTTGTTATAAACGCTTGCAGGCCCTAGGAGACCTCCAGGAGAGCCCACTCTCTCTCCTCTGAATGCATCCTCTGACTAGCTCTACCTTGCACACAGAGACAAACCTGCAAGGTGGCAAGAGGAATATGTTCTTACTCAGCTCAGGAGGAAGTAGGCAGCCTTTTTCTCTTCCCCTCCCCAGTCACCAAACATCTCCTGTGCCTACCTCCCTGACGACCACCAAAACCACTCTACATTCCAACCCCAACAGGTCTCCCACCTTTCACTTTGAAAATCTAGCCCCTCTATCAATGTAATGTTATGTACAGGAGTCTGAGCCCTCAAAGCTGGGCTGCATAATCCATTACACACCTGGCCCCTATATTGGTTGAGAGAGTGGAATGACTAACAGCATTACTCATAGTATATCCAGCACAGGCAGTCGTGATAAATGCATTAATTCTGTTTGTTTATTTACAGTTTTACAGAATTACATACTTAAAAAAAAAACCAGACAAAAAACAAATGTGCCAAATTTGGATAATGCCGCTTTGGTGTAAAGTAACTTCATTGTAAATCACAGAGAGGTTCATTTTCTGGTTTGAAATAGAAGGGGATGCAGAGGTAAACAACAGATAATACCATTCTCTGTGTTTTGCTGCAGTGTGATCATTCACATGGAACTTTCAGGCATTTTCCCCTCAATTTTGTGGAAGTTTAGCTTTTCAAAAGACAGGAAATGAATAAAATATCCTTACGGTGTTATTGATATTTAAATAAATGGCAATTGTAAAGGGAAAGTATTTTACCTTTACTTTAAAACCTTTGTTCTCCTTTCTGAACAGCAGTTGTCTGTGACAAGAAATGACAGCCCACTTCCATTTCCATTAGTGATTCCAGATGCTAGGTCACACAGCAGTAGTAGCCGCAAGCTGAGAGAGTGAGAGGATTGCTCATTCTGTCTGTGGGCTGTGGATGCTACACAACAGGAGAAGGGCTATTATTGGCCTCTACCCCCTCCTGCTCTCCAATTTGGGAGCTAACTGGTGTAAATCAACATAGTTCCACTGATCTCAATGGAGCTATGCTGGTTCACTTCAGCTGAGGATCTAACCCATAGTGTACAAAAAATATACTTTCTCTATATAAAATACCTATATTTTTTTTCAAGCAGCTCTCATACTTGATCACAGTCAATGGGAGGTGGGGGTACACAACACCTATGAAAATCAGATGTTCATATATTTAAACAATTTCTGGAGGGGAATACATTATTTTATTTTCCATGGGGTCTCCTTGTCCATCTCTCTAAACTCCCCCTGATTTGTAGACATTTTGGACTTTGGAATAGCCTCGCTCCTAAAATGTACTTTCAATCCGCTCTGCTTAAAAATGCCCCCATCATATTATTGTGTGAAATATTATGCCACTCTGCTTTCCATTACAATGGACCATCAACACAAACCTAGCTGGAAGTTTAATAAACTACTCCAATCTTCGGACCAGTTTGGGGCTGTTAGACAGATACATAACAAAGTGTCCTCGCAATGAATCAAGTGATTCCCTGGCATTCAGCTACTGTACATCTAGTAAAAGCTATTGTGAGTGACAAAGGCTGTCTAAGAATACTCTGCATGCTTACTATTTCCCTCCTGAGGCAACAAGCATTGTCTGAAAGGAAAGCTCTGTGTCTTGATTATCCCTTGAGAACAATAATTACTATAATAGAGAAATATGCCATACATTTTATTCTAAAGTAATTGAAAAAGTCTGACAGGCTAAAGCTTTCTGTATGTCCACTGCTCTGGCATCAGATCCTCTGAAAGTTAATGTATATGGGCAATGGGCCAAATTCAGCTTCAGATTTACAGGATTTAATTCCATTGACTTCAGTGCAGCTATACCTGCTTATACTGTGTCTGAATTTGGCCCAATGCCTTCAGCTAGAACCAAAATGAATACTGAAAAACAAGCATCGAACATGTTAGTTCTGAATAATGACCATAGTCCTTGGCATACAAGCAACAGCTTTCCCTAAAAATAAGAGAAACCTATCTACTGCCCATATCTTTAATAGAGACACCCAAGTCTATAAATACCATGCTGAATCCAATCTAGGATATGATTAACTAAAATACACAGTCAGGGTTAATCAGCAAAATCAAAGAAACTAAACGATACCTGAAATTTTACAGCATGTTCATAATGAAGAGTGTTTGGAGAGTAGGAGAACAACACAGGTCACACAGATTGGGGAAAACGTAGCATCACTTTGCAAATATAATGATGACACCGCTAAGAACAAAACAGTCACGGATAAAAAGCTCATTTTAACTCGGAGGGTAAATGGGTAAATGATTAATGCCCCTCTACTCTGATAGCACTACAAAATTTTCCTTATGGATTCCAGGGGATGAAATCCTCACCTCAGTGCACGTTTTGTTGTTGATATCAAGGGGGCTAAGATTTCACCTTGATTCGGCAATACATGTGTGCCGTGACTGCATTCTACAAGACACAAAATTCAGGGATCATTTAACTCTATTCTCTGATACAAGCCACTTGCAGAAGTTGCATATACAGTTATTTATTGTCCTCTTTCATTCCCCATTTTAAATTATTTGAAAAAAGAAATCGCAAACTATGGTTCATCCTTTCATGGGTTCATATGCATTATGGGGATGATAAACGATTTGACTAGTCATCAATTAGGATGGTAAAAGCTTAAGAATTTTAATAAAGACAAAACACTTAAAGTACTTTAATAGCTAGAAATAAACTGTCATCCCTAATAAGAGCAGACTCTAATACTGTCCAATGCAAATTAATCACATATATGTATAGTACCAGGTATCTCATCAGTAACCTTCTGAATGACTTTGACATAGACCTGATGGACTTTTCTGTCATGTTAGTGATAAAATAAAAATTTCTAGTATACTATGCAGACATTAATCCAGCCTGACCGTTAATTTTGGAGCTGCAATTACTAAGCAATACAAAAGAAGGCAACATCATACTTTAGTATTACATCAAATACAATTTGCCAAAAGGTTGCACATTCTGCAGCACAACAGAAAATATGCATAAGTATGATAAACTGTTAGTACTGGCCAATTTAGAGGTCAATAACAGAATACCAAAATCTTGGGCGCAAGTCAATAGCAAAGCTTCTATGTATTTCATTTGAGCCAGAATTTTATCCCTCATATTTATATTAAGTGTTCTTGAAGGATCAGAGTAGAATAATGCAGGGACAATAACTCCATTCCCTTGCTGCTGCCTTGAGATTTTCCTTGGAGAGGGAGGATGGCCTTGTGGTTAAGATCTTAGACTGGGACTTGGAAGAAGTAGGTTCTATTTCCAAATCTACTACAGGGTTCCCTCTGTGACCTTGGGCAATTCACTTAATCTCTCTTTGCCTCGGTTTCCCCATCTGTAAAATGCAGTTGATGATAATGCATTCTTTTTCCTCCCCTTTGCATCTATCTCTATATAAGTAGTAAGAATTTCTTACCTATCTAAGTGTTTGCACATTGCCTCACTCAGTTGGGTTCTGATCATAGCTGTAGTCTTCAGGGGCTATTGTAATGCAAATAAATATTTGAATACCTTTAATATAAATTATTTCATATTTACTATACAAGATTATATATTCTAAAGGTTAATTTGACCAGCGATAATGTTGACTTGTCTTTGTTCTCAGATCTGGTCTCATTTTGCCCAATATTTTGGAAAAGGAAACAAAGAAGTGGTTCAAATTCAATCTCAATCAAGCTGACATTGAGACAGTGTCAGCCTTTTCCTGAGACTTTAAAATAAACTATTCATTGCACCATTTGATTATTAAAATAAAAACATCAGCAGTGTTGTACTCCCCACCCTACCTTTATCATAGCAACTCAGTAAACTACACAAACATTAGACAGTTTGCACAGCACTTGGAAAATGTAAAGCACTACATAGGTGTGAAGTGTTATTACCACAAATAATTTAAACAACCACATTAAGCATAATAATTAAATTGTGATACAAATTAAAAAAGAGAGGTAGCTACTTAAGATTTTTCGGGATGAAATGAAGGAAGAAGATCAATTTGGGGATCTTTGAAGACTTCATTCCGAACTGGGGTTAAGCATTAGTCACAGAGGCTGGCAAAGAAAAGTAAGAGCAGACGACAAACTACAGGGTGCAGGGAGTAAGAGTTCAGTCGCAGCAAGACAGATGTACAGTCAGGATAATTTCCCTTTAATAACAGAGTCTAAAATATTGTTCTCTTTGTGAGATTCTAAAAATGCTACTTGTCACCTCTCTCTGTGTCTTGCTGTGTCCAGACTCAGTTACTGCCCACACCCTGTAGAGTATTTCCTCTGCTCCCTGACCTAACCCAACGTATAGGTTACTCACACTGCCTTGCTGGTCAATGTTCATACTTTACGGGGGTACATAGGCGAATCATCTTTTAAAAGAAAGCCTAAAATCTCTTTCTTCGTTAGAAGTCTACATATTCTACTTCACAGGTTTCCTTGTAAGGACCAAGCAATGTTCAGAAGAGACAGGTTAGTAACTTATTTGTCATCCTGTTTGTCTCTAGAAGGAAACACAGGACTCTATTTAGTAAACAGTCAACGATTCTTACTTTTACATTTTATAAAACATTTTGAACTTTTTATTGGGCTTCAAATATTTGAACATTTATTAGGCTATTCGTGACCATACTGTTTTGTGGCAGTAATACAATACTGGCTATATTCCTTCCAATGCATTTGCACATGTATGTGCATCAGACTGTAGAATAGTAAAACAGAATACTGTGGGCTGATGGCAAGACAGAATACTTGTCAACCCTTGCTCATGTTAGTGATCATTGACTATTTTATGTTGTCTAGACTTGCCCAAAGTTTTAATGGTAGTGCTCTGTATTGACCTATGGATTCAATACCTCTCCCACACTCTCACTTCTAGACCTGAAATGTCAAGGATGGAAGAAGTGTCATGACAGCAACACCACCAAACATTTTGGGAAAGAATGCTCCACATTTCTAGACAGTTAAAGAGCTTCATTCTGTATGAAACAATGGATAGCTGATACTGTATTCACCAACAACCTTATGTTTATCAGCATGAAGTGCAGATCTGGTTTTCTGACACACACCACACAACAGATAACAGACAAAATGTATGGACCCTTAACTATCTCACACATGATTTCCCCCTTCCAATGGTTACCTCAGCCTTGTCTCCCATTATAATGTACCACAGGGATCACACGAACAAAGACCTCAACGCAAGTCCCTCACACATGTGCCTACATTTGTTAGAGCAGAACATTGTTCTACCCTCTTAGCCACCTTAAAATGCACCATCTCTCAAATGGATACCTTAATTAAAGAGGAAGTATGGCCTCATTGTGTAGGCCCTGGGCTCACACTTGGTAGATGTGGACTCAATTCCCCACTCTACCACCAATTTCCTTGGAAATACTGTGTGAAACTCATGCTCAATCTGGCCTTGAATCTTGTGAAGGTTTTTTCTGGTTTTGTCTCCCACTTTTTGCTTATACTTTGTTTATTTCTGTAATAGCTATATAACCTCTTTTTCTCCTGCCTATTTAATGTGTTCTTTATAAAAAACCAAATATTCCTTGATATGCTGAGAAGAAAACATGTATCTCATAGGCAAGATAAGAATGACTATTTAATAAAGTTATTGCTGGATGATCCCCTCATGAATTATTATTCTTGCTTGATGTCCAAACAATAAAATTGTACCACAGGAAGGAAATACAACTTTCCAAGGACTATGGAGCGAGTATTGAGTTTTTATTTTTGATCTATATAAAGTCATTTAACAAAGATAAAACTTTTCCAATTCTGTATGCATACGGCTCATTTGAAATTATAAGAAGAATTCACATTTATGCATATAACAAATTGTTTGGAGGTTGGGGGGTTGGTTCATTTCTTTTGGTGTTTTTTTTTCTCAAGGAATGACACTTCTTTGTGCAGATGAATCCCTGTATCTGCATGAACCCGTACTTATGTCAGTGGGGTTCCACATAGTGGAAGAGTCCATCACCATGAAGGAGCTGGCAGGATCGGGAAAACAAATTGTCCAGTGTGCACCATGAAAAAACATTATTTACCAGTTGCTACCACTCAGTGGCATCTGCTTTACCACTGTAGTCCTCTTTATTATGAATAGGAAATAGTTCTGGTATCCCAGAGTCCACTTACTGCTGGTAAATGCCCTGTTTTATTTCAACCACAATAGCATGTTATTCTCAACCCTCTGATGCTGAACCATGCCATTTCAATGTGAACATGATCGTCAGCTACTGAGTTAACCATCTGATTGTGGCATGTTTAGCCAGCAAGCTTTTTTCTCATTTATAAATCTACTTACTTGATTACCTGCAACATCTCATTCTACTTGGGACTAGGGTTTCCTGTGCAAGGTCATTTTAAATGCAAATATATATTATCACACACCCACACAAACACCCCCTTTGGACCAGATCCTCAACTTGTGTAAATTGTTGTAGCTCAATGAAGACAATGGAGCTATGACAATTTATACTATCTGAGGATCTGGCCCCCTTTTTCCCAGCAGATTCAACACAACTTCCATACTTATTCTTTCATTGCTTGTGAAAGGTGCAAGGTTGAAGTCCCCCAAAACTGCTATCCTTGAAACAGGCACAACATAGGCAGATGCAGCAATAATTCCACTATCTTTGACCTGAAGCAACTACTTTGTGGCATGAGAAGATAATTTAGTTTTAATATTCATTCAGTCATTCTTTTGAGACTGCCTATAAGCCTACTCATTAGTGCCAAGTGAGTTTTGCACTCTGGACACCTGTCCACCAGGATCTGGGCTGATTCAGTGTTAAACTGATGGTTTTTATAACAGAAGCAGGTATACACAAATGAATTTCAACCCTCTTCTAAACTGTTTCATATTTACAAAAATAATGATTCTGGTCCTTTAAATTACAGATTACCATAGAAGCACTAGTCTGAGCCATGTGCAGTTTCCTTTTGCCAATTTTCTGTGAGGTATTTGCTTAGACATTTTACTCACATTCAGTCACATTGAATTTCTAATCCCACTTCAAGACTCTTTGTACTATGCATTGTCTTTTACCCCCTCATTGGGAAACATGAGAATCTGCTCAGACAGACTTTGTCACATCACGTGTTATGGCTGTTTTGTTTTACATCATCTACTGAGGCGCAGAACACACTGACTATGACAAGAGGCTTTTTTCTGCTTAAAACAGGAGCGGGGGATGGGGGGGAAAGCACATACACAAGTGAAAGTCACACATTCCAAAAGGAAAAAAAAGGCAAATTATCACTTATCATACTACTTAAATAGGTGTTTGCTAACATGCTAGTGATCTGCTGTGAAGTCAAGTTGCAAATAGATTCTATTGTGTTAGATTTGTATGTACCACATGTTACTCAGCTTTTGAGGCTGAGCCATTTATGTTTTTCATAATTATAACAAAAATGCTCTGTGACACTTTTATAAAGGGAAAGTTCTGCCAGGATTATGGTGAACAGTCTGTTTTATTTTTATATGTAGATCACTGTCAACTAAAATTAAAGAGAAAGAACAAACGGGCAAGTTAAGCCCCTTTGTTACTGATGTTCCAGTGGACCTAGGTGTGCCCATTGTTTCATTTGTTTCACATTCCACCTAATGTTCATAAGCAGCAACACCTGGATATATCCATAATATTCAGCAGCTCAGCAGGTATGTTTTACCTACATAGGGTTGGTTCACCAAGCAGCAAAGCATTTTCTGCCTGGACATACCTGGATTGTTCAGAGGTCAGCAGGTGCATGGACATACCTACTGTAACTGATATATTTAGCAGCAGTCAAGGTTTCAATAGTTATTGTGGAGGGAGGATTTCAAAGCTGGTTAGATGACAACCTCCCATTATTTTAAGGGAAGCAGCACATTTACTTTATTGCACTCAGCACTGAGTTACACACAAATCTCCTGATGGGAATGGTTCCTATACCACTGGTGCCAAATTCTAGTCTCAGATACATGGCATGCACCACTGAGAAGCTTGAAAAATCAGCTGTTGGGTTGATATTTTTAGTGCATGCACATATGAACTGAGCTACTGAACTTAAGCCCTGACCTTTTCAACCTGTTGTCTTCCTACTTCTGTTTTGTATGTGATCTTTTCCATGACCCTTTTAGGTTCCTATGACATATCGCACACTTAAGGTATATCTACACAGCAAACCAGTTAGCGCAGGCAACAATATAACAACAGTAGTGACACAGGATGTAAATACAACTCTGGGGTAAACAGCACCCTTTTTGCCCCCTGTCTTACTTCCTTACAGAACCTCTATTTTGTGCTGATAGTGACTGCTCTCTGTGGAAATAAACAGAAAAACTACTGAAATTATCTAAACTAAAACTGAGGTACTTTATTTTTGCCAGTAAAGAGATTTAGGGGAGAATATTGCCTCATCTATATTGTGCTACCATGTGCGGATATGTACGTAGGTCTTAGCCTTGCTCAGTCCCTCGGAGGAGGGATGTGCTGAACATCACTTTCATGCGACCAAATTCTGGGTGACGTTCAGAAAGGCATTGGCAGGCTTGAGAGAGAGACACAACACTCTGTAATTAGACAAAGCACTGTCCTGACACTTGGGTTGAGATTGTGAAAAGAAGTAAAGGAGCAAAAAATTGGGATATCCTAGAAACCTTCTCCAACAAAAGCTACATTCACACACCCTTACCCTTGCTCAATGAGACCTAGCACAAGTATATATGGTAGTGTAGCCACAGTAGCATGGGCAGTGGTTGCACAAGCACGGCTTAGCCCTGCCAACTACAAACCTGCCTGAACCCCATGTATACATACTTGGCACAGCTAAGCCATGCCACCACTCCCACTGCCTTTCTACCATGGCTACACAGCTATTTATATTCATGCAAGCTGTCATCAAGCTAGTGTATGTGCACACGAGCTAGGAATCACACTCCTTGCTCGTAGTGTAGATGTAGCCAAAGATAGATAAAGTCTGATTTTCGATCACACTGAACACAGGTTTAAACCAGTGCAATGTCATTGACTTCAGTGGAATCACTGCTGATTTGCACCATTTTCAGTGATAGGCGAATCAGGCTCATAATGTCTACATTCCAATCATACATTTATACATAACTGTTACTCTATGTACTTTATGCCAGCTTGTCAGGATCTCCTTTAATCCTAACAGTTAGCAGGTGAACTGTTGAATGTCGGCTTGAGGAGGATGGAAAACTGTACTATGTGGTCCTTGTTTAGTGACCTTACAGTGAGAACACTGTTTTTTTTTTCTTCACAGCAGATGATTAAGCATTATAGATAGGATTAAAACCTTCACATCCTTAAACAAATGTCTTTTTCAAGTATCTAATACAAAGCAGGTCTAGAAAGTCTGCAGCTATAATGATTTCATGTTTTGCTGATCCGGGCCTTTTCTACTGAAAGACCTTTTAGTGGTCCCTAGTGGAAAGTTGAGATCAGCATTTAAATGCAGGTCTACCTTTTCAACATAAGTCCTCAGAAGCCAGTATTTCACAGTATGCTGAGAATACATAGATATAGATATTTTGAATATACATATATATTGCTGTCCTTTATTTGTGATGTCTGCAAGATTAATTAATTTTAATCAAGGGTCCGGAATTTGTGCTTGTTTTTCTCCTCTTCTCAGTTTATGTAGAAGCAAAAACACCTCCTAATAAGACAGCACATATTAAAGACACTTTCTTTGTGTGAAACACCTCTTTCCCCAGCCAGTTAGGGACCAATTATAGAAATTTCCTCTCTCCTTTGAATTTCTACAGCTGAGGAGCAGTCCTTCCTCTCCTAGGTAACAAGCATGCTGCACATGTGCAGTGGGACACAGAAAGCAAACGTGTTTGTTTTCTTTTCAGCTCTGGACAAGTAACCCTCACACTCTGTTATAAAGCCAGGGCTAATTTTTAGTTTTAATTAAACAAGAATTCTCATTAAAGAAAATAAGCACACTGCAAAATCAATAAGTATATCAATTTACCTTGCACACCTGCCATCTCCTATATCTGTCATTTTCCTCCTCCTCCTGCCTCCTGCAAAAACTCCCAGTAATGACATTCTCCAGGCAAAGGGCTCACAGGCTCCTCCTCCCAGCACTGTGGGTCCTACTGATTACATCATTTTAAACTAAAGTAATGTTCTTGTCCATTGGGAGGCCTTTAGGAAAAACTGATCAGTGCAAAAAGTTTCATGTTGTAAAGTTAAAAGAACAACTGGCCTGCTCATTCAGCTCCTTCTTGTGCTTTGTGGTCTAAAGGAACCTAGTTAAATCAATCTCAGCCTACCTAAACTAAGGCCTTGTGTCATAAATATAAAGGGAAGGGTAACCACCTTTAAATCCCTCCTGGCCAGAGGAAAAACCCTTTCACCTGTAAAGGGTTAAGAAGCTAAGATAACCTCGCTGGCACCTGACCAAAATGACCAATGAGGAGACAAGATACTTTCAAAGCTGAAAGGGACCCTTCGAAGGGTTCGCTCTGTTTGTGTGATGCTTTTGCTGGGACCAGAGCAGGAATGCAGGTCAGAACTCCTGTAAAGAGTTAGTAAGCAATCTAGTTAGATATGCGTTAGATTCTGTTTTGTTTAAATGGCTGATAAAATAAGTTGTGCTGAATATTCCTGTTTTTGTGTCTTTTTGTAACTTAAGGTTTAGCCTACAGGGATTCTCTATGTTTTGAATCTGATTACCCTGTAAGGTATTTACCATCCTGATTTTACAGAGGTGATTCTTTTACTTTTTCTTCAGTTAAAATTCTTCTTTTAAGAACCTGATTGCTTTTTCATTGTTCTTAAGATCCAAGGGTTTGGGACTGTGTTCACCTATGCAAATTGGTGAGGATTTTTATCAAGCCTTCCCTAGGAAAGGGAGTGTAGTGCTTGGGGGGATATTTTGGGGGGAGACGTTTCCAAGTGGGCACTTCCCCTGTTCGTTGTGTAACACTTTGGTGGTGGCAGCGTTTAACCTAAGCTGTTAAGAATAAGCTTAGGGGGTCTTTCATGCAGGTCCCCACATCTGTAACCTAGAGTTCAGAGTGGGGAAGGAACCTTGACACCTTGTCTACACTACAGGGGGAGATCGATCTAAGTTACGTAACTTCAGCTACATGAATAACGTAGCTGAAGTTGGCGTACTTAGATCTACTTATCACGCGGTTCACACTATGCGATGTTGACCGGAGATGCTCTCCCATCGACTCCCCTTGCACTTCTCGTTCAGATGGAGTACAGATGAGCGATTGGCGGTTGATTTAGCGGGACCCATTAAATTGACCGCCGATGCATCAATCGCCGCGCATCGAACCCCCAGTAAGTGTAGAGAAGCCCTCAGTATACCAGACAAGCAGGCTCATTTGGTGCTCTATATCCACATATTGCAATTGTACTTCCCATTGTGAATGTGAAACAATGCATACCATAAGGTATGACCTTGTCAAACCTCACTGAGTAGCAAATGTAAGGATCAGCATTCTCAACCACTGCTGTATACCTTTAAAGTTCTACTTCTGAGAAGCTCCATTTCTTAGCTAAAAAAGGCACATGCCATTCTTTCAGTGCATGAAAGCTTTATGTGGCAGATCCCGGTGAGAAGAGGAATGATCAAACTTTGGATTTTGACTTATATATCTAAGCCAGGATCATGAAGGTGATCCTTCAGATCAGGGAGTTGGGTTTTGAGTTGTTTTTTTTTTCTCCTTCTCCAAGATATTCCCTTTTGGTAATTGTCTCTAGGTAGTGACAGCTTTAAAACAGTGCAAACTGTGTATTATGGGTCCTACTGTGGAAAGAAAAGCCTCATTCCGCAGGTCATGGGGGAGGCAAAAAAAATATTTTGACTAACTTCTGCCTTGGGATATGCCAACGGCACCCCCTAAAATTTGACAAAGCATGAAGAGAATTCCCTTCACTACACAGAACCTCCAAACTAATGCCCTAATCCTGCAACAGACCCTGTACAGCAGACTCCTGTGTCCACACGGAGCTCCACTGACTTCAATAGGTTCTGCACACGTGCAGGACTCTGCCCAAGCACAGCAGCGTGAAGGCCTAGGATATTAAAAGAGTCAGCGTGTGGAGAAGGTGCTAAAGGATCTATAGGGAAGGAAAACAGGAACACAAACCAGTCCTAGGTTCTGAACCAGTTTTATGGGAAACACAGCAAAAAATATTTCAGTTTCACTATTCTGTGGCCTGCCTTGCCAGCTGCTGCAGTGACTTGGTTGGCTTCCCCAGTGCTGAATGCAACAAGTGTAATCTTTATCAGTGCACACATACAACACTACATAGATTGTGTTACACAGACCCCTAAATACATAGACACATACATCAAATAATAAATTAACAGTAAATACTTGTAGCAACTAAAACCTCATTCTTCAAGGCTAAAGCTCTCTGCAAGCTGAGCAAAAAAACAGCTACACTAGCTCACCCTAACAGAAACTATCAATATCTATCTAGAGGGCATGACTAATATTTAATATTGCTTAAATTATTATGTAAAAATTAGCATTCACTAATATAAATATGCGCTGCTCCTTCCACCATCCTCCATCTCACTGGTTAAGATTATTGTATGTCATGTCCAAAATATGTGCTTTGAATATTAGTTTAATATCCTAATTGTAATAATCGACTCCAGTCACACGGATATAAATTTTCAGCGAAGTGCGCAGTTAATTAAGAGTTTGCTATGTTGAACATGTGTTCCCCTTTGAGGCAACATCAAAAGCAAACTTGGACCAATGTTAAGAAATATATAAGAGTAGCTCAGATGTGATTCACCTGCAAGGTAATGTGCTCTAGCGGACTGCAGGCAGGGTTAATGGCTCTCAGATCAGAGCTCCTGAGCTATAATCTTAGCTCTCACACAGATTCCATCTGGGGTCTAAGACAAGTCATTAACCCGCTCTGCTTTGATTTTTTTTTTCACTTGTAAAATAGGGATAATAATAGTTAATGGTTGCCATGAAAAAGTCAATATCTACCAATGGCAACCACACCATCTAACCTGAGATTCCACATTTAGGGTACGCTCCTGCCGTCTTTTAAGTCAATGGCAAAATTCCGTATTTCCTAATCTAACCATCTAGAAATTCTGTGGTAACTCAAATATTACAGGATTGTACCTATTGGCAAATGTCCTCTGTTTAATGGTGATTACTGTACTTAGCTGCCTCAGAGGGGAGTTGGAAGAATTAATTAGTTCATGTTTGTACTGAATTTTGAAGAGCTAAAAAAATAAAAACCACAATGTGAGTGGTTTATTACCTCAGGAATTTTGCATTTATGGCCTGATCCTGTTCCCATTGCAGTCAACGGAAGTGTTGTCATTGGCCTCAATGCAAACAGCTTCAGGCTTTCATTAAGTCTGTGATATATCACAAATGAAATGATTGTGGTGGCCTCAACCTCATGTAGTGTCTGTCTGCCTAAACCAGAAAAGTGTAGCATGATTTCAAATCGTTATTATTATTACTTATGATTTGTAAAGCCCACATAGTTTCCTATGATCTTTATAGACAACTAAAAAAGAGACAATTCATGTTCCAGGAGCTTGTAGTCCAGACAGACAGTACATACTATTGTAGGGAAGGGGAAGGGAAGCAACAAGCAGCAGTGCTGTGTGATATACATTGGCCTGCTTTGCAGTGACACCTACAAAAAACTAGACAAGTTAGACTGATGCTAAGCAGAGACCACGGCCTATGACGCTGACCAAAATTGTCTGTTTCCTTGTACTCCCCCATCTGTCCATATCCATCTGTTGTCTTTTTCCTTATACTTAGATTGTAAGCTCTTTGGGGCAGAAACTGACTTGCTGATCTGTGTTTGAACAGTGCACAACAGGATCCTGGTCCATGATTAGGGCTCCTAGGTGTTATGATAATATACAATAATAAATAATGGCCCTGCAACTTTCTTTTTCTTAAGGGGGGATTTAATATGAAGAGGGGGAAGACAAAGAGGATTCAGTGAAGGGAGAAGTTCCATGTTGCTATAAGCTACAGACGCTGAGGATGAACCAGAGGAAATATATAAACTTGTCAGTGTGCATTATGAATCCCCATCTGTGCCCGATCCACACAGACTGTGAGTCTGTTACAGCTCTCAGCTTCAGAACCTCGTTCTATAGCTCAGTGGTTTTCAAACTGTGGGTCACGACTCAAAGCACTGGGTTGCGGCGGCTCCAGTCAGCATCGCTGACTGGGCAGTGAAATGTCCCGTTGGTGATGCTTCCAGGGTAAGGCTGGCTAGTTCCTATCTGTTCTGACACCGCGCTGCACCCCGGAAGTGGACAGCAGCAGATCTGGCTCCTAGGCATGGGGGCCACAGGGCTCCGCACACTGCCACCACCCCGAGCACCAGCTCTACACTCCCATCGGCTGGCAAGATGGTGGCTGTCACACCTGTTGTCACCATTCCAAACATTCACTTCCTAAAGTACGACACCTTTTGCCAATCCCTAGAACATAGAGTGATTCATCCAGAAGTTGCAATTCAGCACAGTGGAAATTAGGGAGTATACAGACTACCAGGAGGGGCTAAATTCAAAGAATAAAGGAAGAATTGACATATCATTTTTTTTCAGAAAACAAGCAGAGCAAAACTACTACTTCCCCTTTAAGAGATGGGAGAGGGTAAAATGGTGACAAAACACCGCTGGACAGTGTTAAGCCACTGGCAAAGGACTATCTTTGGCTGAAATAGTGGCAGAGAATTTAAACACTGTTAGGAGAGTGAAGACAGAGTGTGCAAAAGACAGGCACCCGTATGGAAGGCAGTACATTTCTGAGCATGTTTTATCTCCAGAAAAGGCAAACTCTATCAAGAGGGGACAATACAAAACTCCTGGTTGAAAGGCAAAGGATATTTTTGAGCCTACTCCTTTTCTTCTTTCCATACCAGTGTTCCAAGGGATTCCCACATTGCTACAAACACTTAAGAAAACCTGCTAACTAACCATTTAAACCAGAAGAGCAACAAGGGACAAACTCTATTTCGGCTGTACTGGTTCCACACTTGGCCTCATCAGTAGTCATATATCATTATTTATCTCAGCTTCGTGTCACAGTCCTTTTCAGATCTCTATTCTCAAAAGCCTGATAGCTCACAAGCGTTTCTAAACATAAAATCTCCTGCCTTTGAAATCCACTATCTATAATGCAGCCACATATTCAAGTGAGTGCTGAGTCCACACTGGGGAACTGAGTATCTCCACTTCTCAATGCTATAAACACCCATTTCTAGCCTTGCTGTGAGGTTTTGGAATTTAAAGCTCTTACATTTTTTATTTATAGTAAAGGTTGTTTCAAGATCCACGACTGAACATTGCCCTTGCTGGGCCTTGGGCAGAGGTAAATTTGGATAGGAGGGAAGGGTATATGCACATATGGAGGGAGGAGGAGGAATATTTCTCCAATAGTTGATTTCTCTCTTTAAAAAAAATAAAAATAAGTGGCAGCTTTTGATGCTGATCTGGGGTTTAGGATGTTAAAGTCCCAGAGAGATGAATAAGTGGGCAAAGTGACAGTCAAAGGAGTACATGATACTTTTTATGTGGCTCTGCATTTTCTTATATGGGAATCACCTGTATATATGCATGGATACGTATGTGTATATGCATGTGATAAGCTGTAGAGCTATGTGAGAAATTAATTTATTATTGTTAACCACCTACTGTGTCCTGTGTCCACTTTTCATCACTAACATTCCAAAATCCTGAGGAGCAGCCATTTACACACACACACACACTTATCCATTTTATGAATAACAAATTGTAATGCAAATTCTTGACATAAAATTTTGCATTAAAAATTCTCATCTGTGTTACAGGCAATGGTTTAAAAAGTGTTAAATCATTTAGGTGCATAATTTCCATGAGACTTAGGCACTTCTGAAAATGTTTTATACTATTTCTTTACTTTTTGCTCAATTTAGACAGTGACACTCTATTAGGCAGCTTAACTTTTGGTTTACAGCCAGTTTCATTTTCTGGTTCTTGTTCGCAATGGGCTTACCACAGAGAAAGGATGACCCAACAGTTGCGGTGCTAGCTTTGGGATTCAGGAGTTTGTGTCTGAGTCCCTGTTCTAGCACACAATTCCTATATGACCTTTGCTGAGTCACATAGTCTCGCTGTGCTTCAGTTTCTCATCTGTAAAATGGGGCTAATCCCTTCCTCACAGGGATATTGTGAGGATAGATACAATAAATAAATAAAGATTTGAGTCACTCAGATCCTGTGGTTACAAAAATGTTCACATCTTCCAGCCAGCTCTAATAAAAGCCCATTTTAAGTCAAAAGGAGTCTCCTATAGACATCAGTGGTTTTTATATCTGGCCTTTGCACAGCAAAGTGATGTTTGGGTTTCCACCACTGGAAACCCACTGCAGGATAATATTTCAATAGATAACAAGGTTGGTGGTTTTTTTCCCCCCACTGAGGTGATTTTGTTTGTTTGTTTGTCTTAACACTGAACAGTTCTATTTGATTTTGTTTCTGTAAAATCCTTTGTTTACAGCACTTTAGTCTTGGACAAAAATACTTGACAGTGTCCCTTCACACCAGTGAAAGAACCACAGGGGAAGAGAATCAGAGGGAGGAGAAGAAAGGAAAATGGTGATAGGAGTTAGAGTTGCAAAAATACAGCAGTGATGAGAACTGCCAGGATAAAGAGCCACTGTGAGAGACATGAAAAGGAAGAGGAGCACTGCTACAAGAAGCGGAACTTGGATAGTACGCTGCTAATCAAATATTCACTGTAAAGCAAGTGAAGGAAAGAGGTACAAGTGAGGAAAGGGAAGGAGGGGGCGGGGGAAAGTGAGAGGGTTTGAAGTAAAAGGAAGAGCAGAAGGAAAGCATACTGTATTTGCTAAGTCTCAGGACTCTGCCACATGGATTCATGGTGAGCGAAACATTACTTTATTCTCAGCCTTACAACTTTTCATTCACTTCAACAAACACCCCACATCATACCATTTCTCCTTCTGTTACAAGGTTTTTAGTTAAGTTTCACATTATTTTCCAGCTTCTCTCAGACCCCATACGAAGACACTTTGCCCACACTAGCCTTTTCAACTATGTCAGTTATCATTCATTATGAAGCTGAAAGTCTGACACTGTTTAACTGAGCACAGCTACAGACCCTACACTGTTTCAGAATCTTCTGTAAACTAATCCAGTTTGTTATAAGTATGATAATCATAGAATCACAGAAGATTAGGGTTGGAAGAGACCTCAGGAGGTCATCTAGTCCAACCCCCTGCTCAAAGTAGGACCAATCCCCAACTAAATCATCCCAGCCAGGGCTTTGTCAAGCCGGACCTTAAAAACCTCTAAGGATGGAGATTCCACCACCTCCCTAGGTAACCCATTCCAGTGCTTCATCTCCCTCCTAGTGAAATAGTGTTTCCTAATATCCAACATAGACCTCCTGCACTGCAACTTGAGACCATTGCTACTTGTTCTGTCATCTGCCACCACTGAGAACAGCCGAGTTCCATCTTCTTTGGAACCCCCTTTCAGGTAGTTGAAGGCTGCTATCAAATCCCCCCTCACTCTTCTCTTCTGCAGACTAAACAAGCCCAGTTCCTTCAGCCTCTCCTCGTAAGTCATGTGCCCCAGCCCCCGGATCATTTTCACTGTCCTCCGCTGTACTCTCTCCAATTTCTCCACATCCTTTCTGTAGTGGGGGGCCCAAAACTGGACGCAGTACTCCAGATGTGGCCTCACCAGTGCCAAATAGAGGGAAATAATCACTTCCCTTGATCTGCTGGCAATGCTCCTACTAATGCAGCCCAATATGCCATTAGCCTTCTTGGCAATAAGGGCACACTGCTGACTCATATCCAGCTTCTCATTCACTGTAATCCCCAGGTCCTTTTCTTCAGAACTGCTCCTTAGCCAGTCGGTCCCCTCAAAATGCCTCGGGCTCCTCAAAATAAGTATGTGTAAATTGTGTAGTGCAGTTGAAAGGCAGCAGTTTGCTATGTACTAGATATTATCAGGTCAAGAGGCAACTATCTCACTGAAAAACATCAACATTCAAAAACATGTCCCCAAATCATATGATAGACAGTTAGGGAGTCTGTGTACTCACCATTAGTGGGTCATTTGACTGTGGGTCTGTTTTCTCCATTCATGGGTCACATGTTAGACACACGGATTAACGGTGAGCAAGACATTACTTTATTGTCAGCCATAACACTTTTCATTCGCTTCAACAAACACCCCACATCATACCATTTCTCATTCTATTGCAAGGTTTTTTAGTTCAGTTTCACATTATTTCCCATCTTCCCTCAGCCTGGTAACCGCATACAAAGTTTGCTAGCTGTCTCACCGCCTTGCCCACATCTCAATGAAAAACACTAGCATTCAAAAACATGTCCCCAAATCATTCGAGCACTTCTCTTTTTGAGGAGTCTGATACATTTGGACAAGAAAACAGAAAGTGTTCCTTCTACTCTTTCCCACAATGTTCACGCTACCCATTTATCACCAGCCAATCTTGAGAGATGACTGTGGCCTGTTCCTGCCCACTGGTAGTAGCATATGTAGATTCTCCTCCACATGATATAAAAGTAGCTGAAACTGTAAAAGACAGATTCTGGAAATAGGTGGAGGTAAGCAGCCAGTTAGGAGAAAGCTATGAAGGCACTACCATTATTCTAGCTTTGAACTAACTGACTGCAGTCTGGCTCTGATTGAGCAGAGCACTTAAGCACACGCTTAGCCTTAACCACATGAGCAGTCCCATGGGCTTTAATGGGACCACAGACTTAAAGTTAAACACATGCTGAAGTGCTTTTCCAGATTGGGCCATAGTGATCCGAACCTTACAGGATCAAGCGTTTTATAGTGAAAGAAAAAAACACTGCACAATTTTTACATTTTTAGTTGACTTTAAACTTAAATAACTACAGCCAAGTTTACAGGTATGGTACACCTATCACAGTAACTAAAATAATCACGAAATATGTATAGTCATCACACTAGAAGAGATACAATTGCCTATACTCATGGGAAAAATTATTGCTGGCAACGTTAGCTCTTTGCTAGACATTTTGATGGTCTCCTTTACATCTCTGGAGCCAAATTCTGCAATCATTTGTCTAAATTCCCTGAAAATCTCAACTTCAGCATTTAGGAGGTTGAGAGGTATGTCTGTCTGCAGAAAGTAAGTGAAGGAAAGCAAAAATTAAGATATGAAGTTCAGATTGATTATGTGTGCTTACTAGACTAATGGAGTGCACATTTTGTCCTACTTCTGAGAAGCATATCAGGAACATCTTGCTCCTATAGTACATCAGAAGTAAAATAACTGATATTATATGAGTTATTGTAAACATGATCTTATACTAATTGTCCCAATGCTAGTGCAAATTTTCAAAAGTATTTTGCAACCAGTATACTGGATTAAAATCTTTTTCCACCCCATCCTGAAAAATGAATCAGAATTACAAAAAAGTTCTAGAAGTAAATAATGTATCTACTGTACACTTTCAAGTTGTTTGTTAAGATGTACAGTATTCCTTCCAGTCGTTTTCACTCCGAGTTACCAAACTGAAAACACTGACTAAACAGATATATGTATTTTTTTCAAATGATCTTCAATAACTAGATTGTAGAACTGTGTGAACTCTTTGATGTAAAATAACAAACACTTGAATTCGCCTACGTATGAATTCACAAAGTTCTGTGAACATACAGTGATTAGTACACAATTTTCCTTGGCAGAACGTAAGGACAAGATTTTTATGAACGGGTATCTAAACGTAGGCTCCCAAGTCGATATTATTGTGCTGAACCCATGTCCTCCTGTTAGTGGAAAGACACATTTTAAAAGCATGCTATTGATAATTCCTATACCTCTCTCAAGCTCATCTGTAGTCAGTGATCTGTTCAATCTGCCTGAAACTGGGTGGAACAAGGAGCTCTCTCTGGGAGTTCATGGGCTCCAGTACAGCAACATGCGGAACCCTAAGTAGAGATTTGTGGCTGTACAGGCACAGACTGAGTTATCACTGGTATAAATTGAGTGGAATATTTAATTTAGGGTGGTTACACACAAAATATTCCTGCCCTTCTGAATGTCTTTACCATTTTTGAAAGTTATTCCTCACAGAGCTTTTTCGGGCCTAGCCCAGCCCAGAACCAAACCCGACCAAAGTACAGTTGAACTGAATCCAATCGATGCACGCTGTCCATTTTCAGATCCAACCTGACCCCAACACTTCCCCCAACCCTGTGTCAGGGCCAGCTCCACTGCCTCGTCCTTGGCATTCAGCATGGTGGGGGCTTCCCGCTCTCTACAACCTGTGCTCGCAATCTATCTCTGGATGCTCCTTGCCCCTGGGGTTGGCGCAGTGGTGGCTGCATGCCCCTCAGACTGAGAGGTGCTGTGACTTAACAGCAAACTCACTCTGCAGCACACACAGTGTAGAGAGGCAATGGCAGCCATGAGTGGGACAAGCAATTTTTTCTGCGGCAACTCTATAGGCAGGAGGATGTGATCAGAGATGACCTGAACCAACCCAAGCCCGAGAGGGTTGGGTTATTTGCAGACATGACCTGACCGAAACCTGACACATGGAGTTGAGTCCCATCATGTTCAGGGTGGGTTGCCAGGCTCTAAGTTCTCTTACATATAATGTGGAAGAATGGTAGAACTAATACAAGCTTTCAAACTTCATACATCTGCCCAGAGTACAGGAAAACTATTTCCTCTTGGATTAAAAAGGTGGCTGCAGCATTCATTGCACCCATCAGATGCAGCGTTAGACATATTCCACTCCACCAGTTTTCCAGCACACACACACCCCTGGATTGTCCGATTTGTTAAGGCCACGTTTCTCCAAGTAAGTGAAGGTTCATAGCATTTAAGGCCAGAAGGGACCATTATACTTATCTAGTGTGACCTGCTGCTTAACACAGACCACAAGAACCTCACCCAGTGATTCTAACCTCAAACTCTATAAATTATGGCTGAGCTAGATCATCAAGTGATGGAGAATCCACCATGTCTCCAAGTAAGTTGTTCCAATGATTAATTACCCTCAGTGTAAAAAAGTATCTTACTTTCACTTTGAATTCATCTAGTTTCATCTGCCAGCTACTGGATCTTGTTATTCCTTTGTCTGCTAGCTCAGAGAGCCCTCTACTCTCTGCAGTCTTCTTCCTATGTACGTATTTATAGATCATGGTCAAGTCATCTCTTAACTTTTTCTTGGATTGAACTTGGATTTTCAACAGATTGATCGTGTTTAGTTTCTCACTGTAAGGCAGATTTTCATTTTTGTGGTTCTTTTCTGAACTCTCTCTATTTTTTTCTAACATCATTTTTAGAGCGTGGATACCGGGACAGAACACAGTAATCAAGTAATGGGCTTGCTGACTCTCAACTGGTAAAGGTTCCTTACGGATCCTACACCAGTGAGGTGAGTCAGACCTGCTTCCGTGAAGCTCTACCTTGTGTCATGGTTGGGTGGTTGAGGTTCAGGGAGCCATCAATGGCTCTCTGCAGTGTCCCCTCTCCACTGCACTTGAGCAGAGCTCAAACAAGGTGGAGAATCTGCCTCTAAGATCCAAGAGCCACACTGTGACAGCCCTTCGTGTAAGTGCCTTATTTGTGTAAATGTCTATCACAAACGCAACCTCTGCTCTTGAGGAAACACAAGAACTCTTCCCTCAGCACAACCTTGGGAGAGTGCAGGCAAAGGTGGGGACATGGCGCTGCCCATGTCAGCACCACGCATAGAGTGGGGATGGACACACTAGGAATTCAGACTCTACCACTCCAAAGAATGTTGCAGCCTGCACTTGCATCCTTTGCTGGTCAGAGCCCTTCAGGGATGGACTGTGCATCGCTAAGACCCAGTCTCACCTGAAGTTCCCCATGGGCTATTGCAACTGCTGAGCACCCCCATCTCAAAACAGTGGGTAAAATCCTCATTGCAGTTTGACCCTATCATTTTAGGAAGCACATCATATGTAAGGAGAGTATAATTTTACTGTACCCTTGTATAGGGGTTGCAAAGATGGGGTGATATAATTTTAGCAGGAGCTGAATATTCCAATGGCCATGTTAAGCTTCTGTCCCTACCCATAGAGGCCTGAGCAGAGCCATAATGAGCAGAGAAATCATGTTTTCTTTCCCAACAAACCTGGAGTGTACACTGGACATTGTGGGTGAAATCTGGACCCCACTGAATTCACTAGGAGTTCCCACTGAAATTGATGGCAGAACTCCTAGTGAATTCAATGGGGTCTGGATTTCACACTCTCTCTTTTGTTTGACTGATTTTGATCAGGAACCAAATTGACTGGATTTCGTACAATAATTTCTCTAATTGTCCAAGAAAGGGAGAGCAGCCTGAAGACATAAGGTCACTTCTTTTCTAGTAAATCCATTGCACAGTATCCAGTGTCTCTAACAGGTTGCAGAGACATTTTTTTTTTTTTAGAGATTATCTGGCTTGTGACGGTGAGGGGTGAGAAAGGTGAGGTCCTGCAGGATGTAACCCAATTTCTTTCCTCTTTATCTTCCAGGGCTTTTTAAGGGATGTCTGTCTGTTCCAACAGCCCATCTCTTTGAGAAAAGCTAGATGCCGTGAAAAAAAGCAAGATAGCACTCACTCAAGATCCCCACAACTCCACTCCTGAATATTCTGCCCTCTTTCAGGATATTCCTAGATAATTTTCTTGCTCACAAGTGATAAAGCAAGGCATTTTTTCTTCTCATCCACAACTGAGGAAAATGTTTCTTACCTCTGGGCTTCAGAAAACATTTGAAAAATGGGTGCAAGGCACCTGAGTCCTAGGGTGCAGTTAAAAAAAAAATCTAAAACCCACAAACAGAAAGTGCTATTTTTATTTTAAAATGAGTTTTGTTTGTTGCATTCAATTGTTAAAATGCCACATATTGACTGCAATGCCCATGGAATGCTTTGGGCATTTATCCCACTACAGGCCAAAGTTCTGTATCAGCGACTGCAGGGGCATAAGCAAAGAGCTTGGCTCTTAAATGGGGACTGGCTCTGATCACAGCTACATCAGAGGCTTAGCCTCACAACAGAATCTGTTTGTGCGTTTCTCCTCAGCACATTCATGCAGCACTGCAGGATGACATGCAGTCCCTACCACTGTACAATGGAAGCCTCGCTTTCACTCTGTTATTCTGGTGAACAGGGCAGCTTGTGGTATTCTCGTAAATAATTTTTGTTATCATTTAGGAAAAAAAATGTGTATGGGAATTCTTACTATTCTCTTCCTCTGGAACTTCATGGAAGTTTTCACTCCCCATCTGGAGGGTCAGCTGGGACACTTACACGGCCTCTTAAGTTTGAATAGATCTCACATATAAGTTTCTTTGCTGATGGTAGAAGTGTCAGAGGTAAAAAAAAACCACACACACACACACACACACACACACCTCACAGCAAATGAAATATATCAGCAAGTGGTATAATCAATAACAATATAATATTCTTACCTAAATAATGGTACAGCAGCAGACATGTGTAAGGCAGAGATGAATTATTCAGTAGGCCTGCTTTGCTGGTACATTGCTCCTTCCATGCTTTAAGCTCTTCTATGACTGACACAGCACTCTCTAACTTTACCTCCCTCTAAATATCTAAATCCTTTTTTTCCCCTTTTCTTTGAAAGCTAAATTAGCTGAGGAGCGTCAGGCTCCATACAGCTCATGTGATGGCAAAGTTCTTTCAAGCATCTGGAAGCTTTTTGAGTGTTTCATTTCTTAACAGCCATAGTTTCACATGCATGTTTGTTATGTTTGTCAGCAGGCACATGCATGCTAATTATGTCAACAGGTGCTTGGAGAGACTATATGGGATTTTAATGTACTACAGATTATGGGGACCTGTAGGAAACAGTTTCTCTTGTTAAAATTAAGTGCCAGATTCTGATGCTCTTACTGAACTGAGTAGTATGCGACTTCTCTAAAATTAAAAAAAAAAAAAAAAAAGCTTGTAATTTACATTTACTTTTCCTAGCTCTAGCAATTACAGTTATAAAAGACTTATTTAAGCGTCTAGTCCATGAGTCTGCTGGTGCTGGATCGTTCCAGTCAGTATATTTTCTTGCACTACATCTAGTTCAGTTTCAAATGTCCAAGAAATGCAGCTTCCGCATTTTCCCCACGGAAGCTATTTCACCGTCTAACAGAGTTCATCATTAGGCATTTTCTCTGATGCTCCAGCTAAGTTCCTTTCCTTCATTCATTCTCTAGTCCCATTAAGTTTAGTTAACTCCCCCAAGGAGGTGTGTGTGTAGCTATTATCTATCGCTAAATAGCAGCTTTGATTATTCAGGCTGATTTTGTGTCAAAGAATGCACGCAAACACATAAAAATTGTCATCTTGGTTTGGAAAAGTCAATGGATTCACACTGTGTGGTTCTCAGCCAGGGTTACATGTACTCCTGTGGGTATGCAGAGGTCATCTGGGGGTACACCAACTCATCTAGATATTTGCCTAATTTTACAATATGCTACATAAAAAGCACCAGCAAAATCAGTACAAACTAAAATTTCAATTATTTGTATATACTGCTCTAGATACTATACACTGAAATGTAAGTACAATATTATATTCCAATTGATTTATCTTATAATTATATGGTAACCATGATAAAAGAAGCAATGTTTCAGTAATGGTGTGCTGTGAAGGATAGCTCAGTGGTTTGAGCATTAGCCTGCTAAACTCAGTGTTGTGAGTTCAATCCTTGAGGGGACCATTTAGGGATCTGGGGCAAATATTGGGGATTGGTCCTGCTTTGAGCAGGGGGTTGCACTAGATGATCTCCTGAGGTCCCTTCCAACCCTGATATTCTATGACACTTTTCATTTTTTTTTTGTCTGATTTTATAAGCAAGTAGTTTTTAAGAGAGGTGAAACTTGGGGTACGCACAACAAATCAGACTCCTGAAAGGGGTACAATAGTCTGGAAAGGTTGAGAGTCAATGTGCTATAATAATATGGCAACAGTGTTGCAAATGTCTGTGAAATTCTTAAACCTCAAAATATAATTGCTTTATTAGAGAAGTATGCCTGCTTGTTTGTTTGTTTAGTGATGTCTACCAACTACTGCTTTAAAAAAGTTTACTTTAATGCAACAGCACTCACACAACATGGCCAAACAGCATAAGCGCTATGAGTTTTCAATTGTTAGATTCCCAATCCACACTGCAGCCATCAAATATCATTTCTACTGAGCACTAGAAGGGACTGTGCATGGAATAAGGTCAGAAGGTCTTGACCTAGATTCTACTCTGCAGGAGTCTGCATCAGAAAATAAAAATTAGCCTCACTTCAGTACTCTTGACTAAGAGGCTACAGGCCTGAGAGGGTGAAGAAGATAAAGGCTCTGTAGTGCCTTTAACACCATTCGCTGCATCACAGAAAAATGAAAACTGATTGTGCATTCCTTGGTCTTCTCTGTTTTGGTGCTAATGTATTTAGGGAAAAAAGATCCTTTCTGTGAAACAAATTGCTCCTGCAAGCAGAGAAAATAGCTGTTTGGCTCATGACCAGCGAAACAGAAAATCTTTGTTAAATGCACCATTAAATTTTAATATCAACGTCTGAAAAAGTTAACAGGAAAAATCTATGTAAAATTGTTTATATACAAAATGTACTTTCCTGATCACCCATCCTTCTCTACTTTCTCCTGAATTTGGCTAATCTTTCTCAGCAGTTAGACCAACAAATGTGCTTGCACAATTGCCATAATTAGGTAGACATCTTGTAGAACAAGTAGCTCTTTTAAACTGGGCCCATTATTCAGAAGAATGGAAATCAAACAAAAGCTTTGGCAAATTTAGTTACTGTAGTGACTTCATGAGCATGAATGAGAATTGGAATACATCAAGTATAAATAAATACACAAAGATTATTACGAGTCCTGACTACATCAAAATGAGGATGTAAAGAACACAATTTTTTTCTACTGAGATTACTTCTACTGTTTCTTACATTTTAAGTTTTATTCAGAGCAGAGGAATAAAGCTGCTTCCGTTACATAGAAGGATTATATTTATTAAGGGAAGTATCTCAAAGACCATATATGAAAAATATATTGTAAATTGTTATCTGTGGTTGTTCAGTAAAAAGATAAACCAGGTGCTTGTATGATCTCAGGTGACAACTGAAATCTATTAAAATTATCATCTGTGTTTACCCAAACACCGATAATCTTAAATTATCACAAAAGCAATTTCTTTATTCCTTCAAGTTCCAGTGAAGTTTTTCATTAGCAAGCTCTCATAAAACAAATATGTAATTCCCCAACTGAAAATGATACAGCTGTGAAATGATTTAATCTTATACTAAAGGGCTTTTGACAATGACTGCAATATCTCAGTGTAAGTAGCCTTCATTTATACTAAGAGCATCTTAAAAGAAGAGATTGTTGCTTTTAATTTCTTACATTATTGGAAGTCATCACAAGCACTGAAATTAAAGCTTGCCTGTCTTGGGTTTGCCAAGAACAGTTCTTCAAGTAACACATTACATGAAAGTTCCTAAATACGCACTTAATTAAGCAACGACTATGGTCCAGATAATTTCTTAAGAATTAATGAATGGCTGGGCTAGCTGATGGAATAGCACAAAACTTCAAGCGACATCAAGAGCCAAATCCAACTTCTTATTCTCATTCCTTAAACAGACAAAAGGCCATTGATTTCAGTGAGAGTTTTGCCAAATTTGAGAATGTGTAAGAACTGCAGGAAATATCCCTAATTCTTTTAATGCTCTGACCTAAACTTGTCAGTGCTTATTATAAAAGAAGGAATCAGCAATAGATTTGTTCTTGTTATTTGTTAGAAAAAAAACTTACTATTGAAAAATACGACTTGAACATGCCCACAACCTATGTAGAAATAAAACAGATAGATAGATCGATAGATAGATAGATAGATAGCAATTGTCCTGTCTATCCACAACATCCATGACCAAGGATTTCAAAAATTAGGATTTTAAAATTAGACTTCTAAATCCATAGTTAGGCACTTAAGTGCCCATATTTTCAAAAGTGCTGAGTATCCAACAGTACATTACAGTTTCTATCTACTTCCACAAATCTTCTGATTTCTAAAGAGCCCAGATGACCACTCCCTAGAAATGCTAGCATTTTTTCCTAAGGATCTTACGTATGCATTTTAAATTGGAAAAAGAGTCTCTCCTTTGGTAAGTTTGTCTCACTTTCTTTGCCACAAATTACCAATGGAGAGGTCTAGACACTGTTTTTGATAGGTGCATAAATTTACTAATTTACAGTTTGAAGAAAGAAAGGTGCCCAACATTGTCAGACATAATTAAAAGAAAGCATCCTAACTTTGTTCCTTGTACTTGTGTCCCAGCAGACTGCTCTTCTGGTTCTCTATTGGAACAATACATTTTGAACAAGGAGTTTAATAGTATCCACTTTAGACCAAACTGAAGGAGTGAAGTAATTGTTTTTGGTGCTCACAAGATCTCTGGCTAGATGGCTTTACAAGGAAATCACTTTAACGTTAGAACAAAATTATGAATATGCATCAGTCCTCTGTATTTCAGTTAATGTCTCTAGTACATAAAAATCAACTTTGGTGTAACATTAATAGAGAATAACTAACAAACTATTGCTTGAAGTAGAGAACTATCTTTTGAAGTGACAGTCTCACCCCTCTTTGCCCTTCGATGAAGGTCAAGAGCCTAAAACAGTCATCTATCCTTTTCCACTCTCCTCTCTATAGTCTGTTCACAAGGAGTGCCATTAGGCTCAGCGCTTGCTGACGCCAACATTTTTGTATGATACTCCTGATGACAGCGATTAATGCACCATCAGGAGACTTACAATAGTAAACATACATTAAGGAGCTACTACTTTCTAAGCTGTCTGGAATTTCTCTAAAATAATCAAGAGAACTGGCATTCATCCTAGTTTATCTTCATGTACAAACCAATGCAATGTGTCTTCATCTAAAGGAGCAAAGAATAAAACTTTTGCAATGGTACTAATTTTTTTTAAAAAGCAGGCAAGCAGGGGACTTTTCAATGGTTTAATATTATATATTCAGGGAGAAGATCACTGCTTCAAACATAAATAAATGTCTGGATATACAGTAATAGATAATCAAAGTTCATATGGGAAAAAAATCATAAATATAACTTTAACTGAGCAGAATGCAAACTGATAAGCCAAACAATGTTGTGGACTACCAATGGGGGATCTCACTTATCATCCTCCAGTATGTGACAATCCATTTCCACATCTGTGACAAGTCATGACAAAACCTTTGTTCTCATAGATTTCTCTTAACGTAAAATATCTGATTTAGTAATCATTTCAATACATAATCCCCCTACTAAGCTTCTGGATGATTTCACTATCTGACATTGCTGTAGTGCAGCAACATAGATTTGGAAGGCTGATACAGAATAATCATCATAACCACAGCAGTAAGAAATAAAGAACTGACAGAAACACAGAGAAATAGATCAATTTGCAATGTAAATATTAGAAAAGATGCAACAGCAACTGCAGCACTAAAGAGTGTATGGAGAGAAGCATAACAGGCATCCCAAATCATACTATTTAGACATTGTGATGGCAATACACACAGGAAGAGGAATATATTCAAAATGCAGACCAAAATCAAAGACACAATGAGGTAACTATTGCCAAAGACTATTTTATAAAAGTACAAAATACAAGGAAGGCAATGCTGTGACATCATAAAAAAGTTAGTCTTTAGTTTCATTGAGTATTATTTTGCCATGGCAGGTTATTTGTTCATAATCATGTTTGGAAGAAGAGCTTAATTAGGAAAACTTAAAAAACTGATATTTTCATGTGCATCCACATCTTTACTATAAAAAGAAAGCCCTGTCTGCACTTGATTTTCATTTGGAAATTAAAGAGCTTATGCACTTCATTGTTGCTAGGAAATTAATCCTTTTTTTCACGGCTTGTTTTGGCCCCTCAGACTGAAAGTTAACACAGCTTCTGAAAGGTTAAAAAGTCTCTCTTATCAGCCAAACAATGGTTTATTCTAGAGCTTACGGTCCAGCCACTGAAATGTGCATGTCAAGGCCAAGGTAAAATGCCATCATACCAATGCCAAGCTCATGTGGAAGAGTGTTCAGACACTTCCTGAGGCGAAGTGTCTAACCATTCTCTCCTTCATAGCCTATTTGCAAACCAGCGGTATTTCCATCTGTCCAATAAAGGCTAACAGAGTGGGAAACAAAATGGGAACAGCTCTGTTTTTGTGTAGAAAAGCACTACAACAAAAGAAAAGTTTTGGGGAAAAGACCATTTTTAACCTGGAAATTTCATTCTATGACTCAGAAGATCTGCCACATCGGAAGGAACATTCTCCCCTGCCTTTTACCCATCACTCAGGCAAATCAAAACTTGAGTCAATCAGTATTCAAGTCTTTGGCATGTCACTATCATAGCAGCTACTCTGTACTCTGTAAACCCAGATAACACTATAACTTTTGTTGATAAGGAAGTTATTTTTCTTTCTTAATAAATGAAGACCTATGGGTGATTCTCCAGAGTGGTGGATCTGATTGCTATTCATATAGATGCAGTAGCAATATTCCAAAAAAAGGTCACATATGCTGTCCCAGAGGCAAGTTATTGTTCTTGAAGAATCAGTTCCTTTAGGGAACTGTGACTGGAATCCCATTGGTACTTGTTTGTTCTTTGGGGAGCTCTAGAATGGTAAAATTCCCAGTACACCAGCCATGAGGTCAGTGCTGAAGGTCATTATTCCCAGGTTAGTATTTGCAGCACTGCAGTAATTTTAGGTCTGTTTGGGTCTGTTTTGGGTAATTTGGGGTCTCTTCCATCTTGGGAAAGCAGTCCAAAGAGTGATAAATTAACTTATTCAGTATTGAACTCGGTCCAGGATGGCGCAGGCTTTATAAGAAACACAATCACTTCCTTTAAGACTGTCTACAGTACTTACTTTAGATGCTCTCAGTAACTGATGCTTAGATATTACATTGCCCTAGGACTACCAGCAGACAGAGAGACAGACCTGCCAGCTCTACTAACACTGAGGAAAGAGTTCTAACTCCCCACCTAGTCTGATGAAGGATTACGGCTGGTCTCTTGGCCGTTGATAGTAACTGGAATAGTTGTTTATTCTAAGTATTATACAAGGCAAAGCAAAGAAAATGTTAGTGTAGATAACAGTTTTTAAGTCACTTGGCAATAGACAGTCTCAGAGCTTCAGGAAGGCTGTTCTGAAGATCTTAATTGGGTAAAATGCTTCCTAGGACCACAAACCCACAATTGTAAATCTTATCTTTTTAAACAACTTTTTGACAAAGAAATGGATGGAAATTCCCTTTTTGAAGGGAGCATGGAAGCTGTTGCAATAGAAGTTCAGGTGGCAGCCTAGACCTAATGGAAGATGAACACATTCTATTACTAAGCATCTCAGAAATTTACTACAGGGAGGAGGTCAGAGGAAGAAAGGCCAAGGCCTTTGACAGTCTTGTCCATTAAAAGCTGACCAGCATCTGTTTACAAGGGCTAGGATGCCCAAGAGTAGAGTAGTCAAAGAAGACAGGCCAGCAATGTGGGTATCAGGACACTTGGACTTGTCATCCTTATATCATGATCATTGGAGTTAGAGGGACATCAGCAGAACAGGCAATGAGGAGAGTTAGCCTGGAAGCAACTCAGCTACGTGGATGGAGCAGTGCTCAGGATTGAATAAAATTCCACTTTTTCAACTTAAGCAGCACTCAGCTTCACTCTTTGTGAAGGAAACATGGTGGCAGCATCAGAGCTGTGAGTTCTCTGAAGTGCAGCAACTGGCAGCCTGAGCCATGGAACTTGGTCTGAAGACCCTGGGAGCCCTGGATTTTGCAGACACAAAGGAGCTGGTAGAAGGAGGAGTTCCAGCTGTACACAGACCTGGCCTTGCAGGAGGATGACAATAGGAAAGTAAAGCTAGCGTTGTACTTTATTGGGGAACAAGGCAGACAGGTCTGCACCACTCTGAAGCTCAGCACTGCCTCTAGCCTCACAACAATCCTAGGAGTCCTCGGGAACTGTTGCTCCCCAAAGCAGAACAAAACTGTTGAGTGACACAGGCCAATCTGAAAGAGAGGGAGATAAACCCCTATGTTACTGCCTTATGCACACTGGCTGCTACATGCAATTTTGAGTATTTGACACACTCCTGTAACTTGGGACAGGGTAGTCTGTAGCACTTGGGATCACCACCTGTGGGAGTGGCTGTACCAACAAGGCATAGTGGTTTCCATCATATGCAGGGTTTACAGTTTCGTTCAATGACTCTCAGCACCCCCCACTATACAAATTGTTCAAACACCCCTGCAGCAAAGCAATCTGACATTAGACAAGGGGTGTGCAGCAGAAGCCCCAAGAGAAAGGATGAAAGCCCTAGGAGGAACAGCACCCCCAGAAGTATATGCAGTAAGACAACAGTGAAGAAGAGCAGGTAGCCAGGGTACCCATACTGAAATGCATTACTGTGGGAGACAGCCTGAGGGGGTAAAGGAAAAAGTGCCCTGCATTAGTACAGCATTGCCAGGAACGTGACAAATTGAACCATTTTAGCAGTGTGTGCAAGAGCAGAGGAAGGTTTCAGAAAGATTCATTCAGACCTGTACAAGAGAGGGGATGGCACATTGGACAGCAGTGATCATATTCTCTCCTTGAGTCAAAGAGCATATCAGGTTCAGGCTTTCAAGACAGGAAAGCAACAAGGGATAATGCCAATTTCCGTGAAGTTAACAATTTTAACAGGGAAACACCCTGTGTGATTTCTTCTGGATAGTGGGGCCTCCTGCAGTATGATTCCTCTGGGTGAACTGGATTCCGACACACCCATTACAAAGAGCAGGCACAATCTAATAATGTAAGAAAATGGCATAATGCAGCACACAGGGAAATGTGACCTCATAGTAACAACCCGAAAAAGAACAGATGTTACCAGCTGACATTTGTGTTGGTGGATGGTAAGCACCACAGATCCCTCTATACATACAAGCCATGAATCTAATCAACGTGCAGCATCAGCATTTTATAACTGCAGTGAAAGAAGCAAAAGGAGGAGTCCTGTGGACAATGGAGACAATTTTAAAGGCACATGAGGATGTTTTCAAAAACAACAGATGCCTCAGAGGAAAGCTGTGACAGGAAGAAGACCCCACAATGGAACCTGTGTGCTTACCATGAAGTAAAATTCCAGTTGTACCATGTAATCCAATACAGAAGGAGCTTATAAGAGTGCATCTGTAAAAGCCAGTACAGCCTGGGTAAGCAGCATGGTGGTAGTAAAGAAGCCATCTGGCAAATTATGCTTCTGCATAGACCCCAAACCACTGAACTGGGCATTGAAAAGATGCCACAATTCACTGCCCACAGTTGAGGACAACTTGGCAGAATTTTCCAAAGCAGAATCTTTATGGTCTGATGTTAAGAACGGTTTTGGCACATAAGCTTGGAGAAAGAGTCCAACATGCTGATAACTTTGACCACACCATTTCGTTACTACAAATGCCTGCACATGCCAATGGACGTAAGCCTGGTATGAGAGGTGTTCCAGAGAAGACTCACCCAACGCTTGCTTGAAAGACTACCTTTGGTGAAAATAATTGCAGAGGATATCCTCACTGCAGGTGAAGGGAATAATCATACAGAAGCTCTAACAGAATCATGGCCAAAATCTACAAGCTTTTCTACAGCAATGTAGGTGCAAGGACATAAAATGGAACACAGAAAAAGTGTGACTCAACCAGCATGAGGTGACATATACTGGACATCTGCTCATAGCAGAGGGAGTGAAAGCCATTCCCATCGAGATTGAAGTGGACAGAGACAAGCCAGCTCCAGTGAATGTGAAAGGGGTACAGCACTTCATAGAAATCATAAATTTTCTGTCCAATTTCTGTCCACACTGGGCTGCAGCAGCAGAACCCATGTGTCAGCTCACAAGGCAGGATGTTGAGTGGGACTGGGCAGGTCCCCAACACCAAGCATTTTACATGGAGAAACAAATGATTAATCGATGCCCTGTCCTGAAGTGCTACCAGCCACAGGATCCACTGGCAGTCCAGCGTGATGCATCAAGAAAGGATTGGGTAGAGCTGTTTTGCAGGAGCAGCTGGTTGTTAATGCCAGCAGAGCTCTACCTGAGACTGAACAGGGGTAAGCCAAAATAGAAAAGGGCTTTTGGTTGTAGTATTTGAAGTGGAGTGATTCCATCAATATACCCATGGCCACCCAGTAATAGCACAATCAGAGCACAGACGCTAGAGACAATCTGGGCAAAGCCTCTTCTTAGTGCTCCACAGAGATTACAGCCCATGTTGATGAATCTCCAGCAGTACTGGGTAGAGATCAGATATTGTCCAGGATAATTATGAGGGTTAGCTGACACTCTGAGTAGGGCACATATACCCAGCACCAGTGAGCTGGAGAAAAGGCTTACATTTTCCACTGTGAATTTCAAGTCCAGTACAAGAGAGAAACTCTTCCAGGGTGGTGGCTTTAATTAAATGACCTGCCAATTATTTGGTGGTATTATTATTTTACTTTAAAAAACAGAACAAAACAAAAAGTCAGTTCCGGCAGAGCTAAAAGAAATTTTTGTGGAAAAAACAAGAACACAGCAAACATATTGCATTTAATTTGCACAACAAGACTTGTGCTACTAAACTGAACTAGCAAAGTGTTCGACTTTAAAGGGAAAATCTTCATACAGATTCATGAAATTACTGCAATTACAGTATGTTAACAGCTTCCCTGAAATACATCCTGGGTGAAAATAAAGAAAAGAGAAGGCAGTGAATTAGCAACATACCTACTTACTCCAAAACTGCATAGTGTGCCTGGTTTTCATTAACACTGATTACATTTGTAATAAAGCAAAGAGCTCAGTCAGATTGTCCCCGTTTAAAATGCACATACATCCATAACTATGTGAAACTATGAAAGATGTATTTTAGATTACAGTTTTTTGCACTGTTGATGCTTTTTCATTCTACCATGGCTAATGTCTGTCACAATTAAGCCAGGACTTCTATCCATAACCTTTGATTTTTATCATGATTATATATATGAAATGTATTTGCGAATATTTGCTCTCTAATATTTGCTACCCCAATAAAAAATACTGTCTTTGTGTATTAGTATGGCCAGCACTTAGAATAGCTGGAAAAGTGACAGGAACTTCTAATGTCAGGTGATGGGACTGGAGCCAGGTCGAGTGAGGTGGAGTAATGTGGCTATACTACTTAACACCCAGTGCAGATTTGTAACACACCCCTCTAGATCAAGCTTCTATGTAAGAATGACAGCCTAGAGCTAGTAGTTTTTAGGTAAAAAAAAAATAAGCACTAATCCTAATATGTACCGGTAGTAAGGAGGAAAGCAGAAATACCCTATGGCTTAGACATTCCATGTACTACATAGTACCTAAGTGTCCTTTAGTGTAAAGTTCAGATTTCACGTGAACCGTAAATGTCAGATTACTGTGTGAATTTGTGATATTCAGTTCTTTGCTCCAGGAATCTTACTTTCCCCCCTGGGGCTTGGTAAAAATGTTTGCCCTGTCTCAACCTCTCAGTGTGTTAAGAGGAGCTCCACTGAGGTAGTATCAGTGTCACAGCTGCAGTCAAATGTCACCCCCCCCAAAAAAAAAGTTTTGCTGAGCTGCAGCCCTAACATGGAAAAAAGCTGCCCTCCTGAGGAATGGCAAATACCCAGCTTCTGATGCAACCTTGCTTTCTGGCCCAGCTATTTAGGATTCAGCATCATTACTTCAGGACAGCAGCTGACCTTCCTGAGAAAATTTGGGTTCTTTTTTTCAAATGTTATCATCTGCCATTGATCGATGTACTTTCATCACCGTCTAACTTCAAGATAGCGTGCCATCCCACGAAGATGATCCTTTGTGGAGACAGTGCTCTTTAGAATCTGCATGTTCTCTGGTGTTCTCTCTTCAAACCATCGGAGGTTCACAAATTCATATACAGCATTGGACATACACAAGTTAAAGAATGACTATTATCTGACCTGCTCTCTGCAACATCTGGGCTGTCCCACTGGTGCTGAAGGCTGGAGCTGGATCTCTAACCATTATTTGAACTTATAGGCAATAGGGCAAAGCTGCTTTGGACGGAGCCTCAGCATTTCCTAGGGAAGGCAGTTTCTCAGACACCACCTTTTAAGGTGCATTGTATTTTGACCGCTCTGATTAGGGGTTAACGGACTATTATTTGACTATAGATGACAATACAAATACTTTAGCGGGGCTGCTTTTTCATCTCCCTCAGAAATGTTACATGATTGAGTCCACTTCTGCTAATATTGCTATTGTAAGCTTTTGCTATCTCAGCAATGAACTATTACAGTTCACTGTTGGTTTCCTTGATGCTTCACTGTGCACAATGGTATTGCTATTATTACAGACAGTAGATGCCTGAGGAGACACTTGCACTAAATCAACCCATCACATTACTCCAGAATTTAAGTACCTTTCACTGGCTTTTACTTATAGATTTTAAGATTTCCCTTGTTATCCTTAGGGCTCTGGTCTTTGTTCATATTTACATTATTGCTCTATATTTCCTAGTCTGTTTTTAAGAGCAAGTTTTGCTAGATGTCCCCTAGTTCTGTCCTACTAATTCACAGTAGCTAGTGTTTTGTTGTTGATTTTAATCTACAATATCCTCCTTCCACCTTTGTAAAGAACAGATTGGAAAGACTAAGTCAATTAGTACTATCAAGGCAAAGATGCATTAATATTTTCAGCTTGTCTTGTTCTGTTTGCATGCCCAGTATATTTATCATGGTGAGGAGAACTTTGTGCTGTTGGTTCTTGGCTATCATAAGAACAAACTGGCATGTATTCACTAAGTTGTATTGTTCTTTTACAGCACCTTAAATAACAGTAAGCAAAATAATTTATAAAGTGAGAGTTCTTCAATATAAACATGTGCGAAGAGGGTAAATTACATTAATTGCAAAAATTGTATTTGTGTAGCATATGACCAAATCAGTTTGATATTAAGTTACAGTAGGTAGAGGGGGAAACAAATACTTTTGTTTAATTCTAGATATTTCTTCTCACTGAAAAAGTTGAATTAGCCCTGCTAAACATGATTTTCCATGTTATAATAATATAATTTAATTTTAGATCTACATAGGTCTAATATGCAATTGGAATGTTGCCTGAGTAAAGAAACATACATATAGGCCTATTTGAGACAAAGAGATTTCAAGAATGTTAGATACTTAAAGTGGATCATAAGAAGCTGAGTGCCATCAAACTGTACTACAATTGGAACAATGCTCAGGTTTTCATTGACTCTTTGGAGTGTATAACAACCAACATACAGGGTAGAAAGCAAGCAAGAGAGCAAGAGAATAAATCTAGTTTTGCTGGAACTATTAGAATGTCATGGGAAGAAAAGATGGCTGTTAAATTAAGCAAAGCTATTTTGACTTCAACTCATAACTAGTTCTAAATGTATGGCACAAAAGGTAGAAGGGTTATTTTTCAAACTTAGACTTAGATTTAAAACAGCTTAAATTTAGCATCTGTCTTCCTCCCCTCCCCCCAAAAATTATAAACGTATGTTATAAGATTAGAGTAATTTACTTTCTTAAGTGCACAATATCTCTGAAAAAGCTATTGCCCTAGAAGCACTTGCACCACTTTTAAAAACACCAGGAAGATATTTTGGTGTGTAACTAATCCACTCATATTGGCTCCCTTTTTGTACCATAGTGACTATTCTATGAAGCACTATCTCATTTTCATGTTACTTTATAACTGGTGGATCACCAAAAAGAAGCTCTGGGGAACGGACTCACAGGCAGACTCACTAGTAAGATCAAGGGTGAGACAGACTTGGCGTTGCACTGTCACTAACTCGTACGTCCCCAGTAAGACAAAGTTGCATCCAAGGTAACTTTAATAAAGGAAGCACTGGTGAAAGAGTCTTTGCTCTCCTAGGAGCTGAGAATGCTTGCTAATGGTCCTCAGTTATAACATTACTTTGAATAAGTTGTAAGTTGTTACTGGGATTGATGACGTATTAGACTCTTGCTCACCAGGACAAACGCATGAAATGCAACGTCACGTTTTCATAATGGTCCTAGGAGACAGCAGACAAACATATAAACTTATGGCACATGCACAAAGGCCTCACGTACCTCACATGTACTACACCATTACTAACAATAGTAGACATTCCATGTACTACATCTTTATCTGCTTGAACATTACATGGCTTATCTAAGTTCAGGGATAATAGGCTGCAAAGGAAAGGCTGTTAAACTAATCTGTGCAAGTTATTTCTGGGTCTAAACAGATACACAAGTAAAGAAATAATAAACAAATGTTAAATAGTATCAAAATATGAATGGGGAAGAAACGTTAGGGTCAAATTCAGCCCGCAGGTAAATATGTTCTGTGGTCACTGACACCAATGAAAATCTGTGAATGCACCCAAAGACTAAGCTTACTTTTAAAGTGACTACATCATGTGTATGTTTCTCTGCTAAATGTCTTAGGCCAGGTCCTTTCTGGTTAAAATTGGCATAGCTCCATGGACTCACTCCAATTTATGGCAGAAGAGGATATGAACCTTATTTTCTGGTTTCCACAAAAATGCTTAGTACAATTATGCAACGTCTGATACATATGCAATAAGGATTTGCAAAAGCACTTAAAGCTATTTTCCCCCCCGCAGAATTATTGAGTTAGCTAAAATTTATTGCGCTTAGGAAGACTGGAAAGGGATTCTAGAAGGAAAAGGCCTAATTATGAGCTAACATTATACTGCGTAGCTGATTCCAATTAACAACAGTTTTAAAATGTTGCTCAAATTCATTTCAATAAAAAAAAGCAGAAATGGATCTAGGCATATGGTGCTTATGCACCACAGTGATAGGCATGATCGAAAAGCTGAAAATAGATTCGCTAGATTAGACTGGACAGATAAGATAAGTAGGTAGGTAGACAGTATAGGCAGATAAAATATGTAGATGAGAGCGACAGATCAAATAGCTAGACCAACAGACAAGTAAGATCTATAGACAGGCAGATAATATAGACAGACATAAATGTGATTCAGTTTCAGTGAGGTTTCATGTTGGATTGTAAAAACAAAGTTTTATGTGGTATGGTTTTCAAATATTTTGCAAATAGTATAGCAAAAAAATTGCATGTAGCATAGTCACTCTAGGTTATAAATATGTTAATGTATTTTTTTACTTATTAATTTTTTGTATCCAGAAAATCAACACATCTGGTGAAATACAATATGACATCTCTATAAAAGTTATTTCAGAATCTAAGCATTCTAAGCATCCGGCTGGGGGTGCGGGCTCTGGTGCGGGGCCAGGATGAGGGGTTTGGGGTGCAAAGGGGGCTTTGGGATGGGGCCGAGGGGTTCGGCGTATAGGAGGGAGTGCAGCATGCGGGCTGTGGGAGGGAGTTTGGGTACAGGCAGGGGCTCAGGGCTGGGAGTTGGGGTGCAAGCTCTGGGCAGCGCTTACCTCAGGCAGCCCACAGAAGCGGCTGGTATGCCCCCGCAGACCCTAGGCGCAGAAGCAGCCAGGGGGCTCCACGCGCTGCCCTCGTCTGCAGGCACCACCCTGCAGCTCCCATTGGCCAAGGTTCCTTGGGGGCCACAGAGATATGCTGGCAGCTTTTGGGAGCCGTGCTGAGCCAGGGCAGACAGGGAGCCTGACTTAGCCCTGCTGCGCCACCAACCAGACTTTTCAGGTCAGCAGTGCTGACTGGAGCCACCAGGGTCCCTTTTCGACCAGGCTAAAAACTGGACACCTGGCAACCCTAGGTGGGGCTAAAGGCTACAATCTAGCTGAAAATGTATTGTTTAATTTAGGGTTCTGCAGTCTGGTAGAATAACAACCCAGGCCCCATAGTGAAAGCAAATAGCTAACAGTCTTTTTCACACAGTGGAAAGGGGTCAGCATGAAGGAAGATAAAAAATAAAGCCATTTTTCAAGTTGTCTGAACACTGATAGAGAATCAATTCTTAGGTGACACTAATGAATAGGGAAGTGTTTACACCGGCTGGAGATGAGCCACAATTGTCCACAAGGAACAAAAATTTATCAACTGCCCATTGGGTCACAGACCTGCCGTAATTCAATGCTTTACCAGTTTCAGCTGGGGTAGGCTGTCTGATCAGCTTGACCTGAAGCTAATGAAAACTTTATATGAGCTTGAGTGAGCTTGGGAGTTCTTTGCTCTATGAGGTAAATAAAAGTTAGTAGGAGGTTTAGCAAGTTTCCATGCAACCCTCACTTTTAGCATTACCAAGTGCCTCGCAAGGCACAGCCTCACTCTCTTCTGCATAAACTTCAACACCAGAACAGATCTGTGTAAACATATTTCCTCCCTTCTGCTGCACTGTGTTTCTCACCTATCCCCAATTGGCATCTTGGACTCAGGAGGCACATAGCGGCCAGGCTGTTCTGTGCGCAATGACAGACAAACAAAAGAACAAACAAGCCTGGGAGAGTTAGTATGTGAACCTTAGGGACCTCTCTGAGTTTCACTGTGCCTCTGTGATCCTCCCACTAAACACAAGCACCCTTCTTCAATAAATGAAACCAATAATAAGCATCTTTTCTCATGTTTCCCTGAGACCTCAGGGAACTGTGCAGTGTCAGGGTGTTGAAATCTACATAAACATGTCCTCTGACAGAGTTGACTTATACTATAGTCTCAGTGTTTTTAGTCTGCCAAAACTGGGAAATGGGATGTCTTAAGACACCTGTCGTCTGTAGCCATTAAAAATCCTTGGATCAGGTGCATATTGCTGCTGTATTATAAAGAATCATTTGATTCCATCAAACTAATTTTGAATCATTCTTGACTGTTATATCTTCTCTTGATTAGAAGAGGGCAGTGAGAAAAAAAGTACTCAACTTTCTTAAAGTTCTTCCGTTTGAAGCATGACGAAAAGATGACACATTAATTATCAAACTTAGGTTTCCAAAAACACTAAAATGGTACTCTTTCAGGAACAAGGGTTAGAACACCAGATAAGACCAACAAGATTGACAATGAAGTCCAAATGTCCAGTCTAGATGAAGTATACTATACAAAGACAAGCCTCCAAAGTGTCATTTACATTTACTTGACAGAACGAATAAGATAAGTGATATGTTCTATGATTTAGGCCCCAATCCAAAGCCAAATGGAGTCTTTTCATTGACTTAATGGGTGTTGGATCTGGCCCTTAGTGATTAACATTTAAGTGTGGTCATAGTTGGAAAAGTAACTGTTATAATAATAAAAGGAGCACTAGTGGCACCTTAGAGACTAACCAATTTATTTGAGCATAAGCTTTCGTGAGCTACAGCCCACTTCATTGGATGCATTCAGTGGAAAATACAGAGGAAAATACTGTATTTTCCACTGAATGCATCCGATGAAGTGAGCTGTAGCTCATGAAAGCTTATGCTCAAATAAATTGGTTAGTCTCTAAGGTGCCACAAGTCCTCCTTTTCTTTTTGCGAATACAGACTAACATGGCTGCTACTCTGAAACCTGTTATAATACCTTCTCTTCCTACTTACCTATCTGCTCAGACTGTTTGCAACTCATATTCACTTATTTTATCAACAAATAACAAGTTTTTACCACTGTTTGCACTATCTAGACAACACCACTGTAGAAGAATGACCTAAATTCTGTTCTAACTCACCCATCATCAACAAAATGATTTATCTAAATTCGAACTGCAGAGTTTTTTTATTAGGGATGATGTGAGAGGCACAAGGAATACACATTGATTTTCACATCCAAGACTGTTTTGCAGAGCTGCCAATTAGAAAAGTCATCTTTTGGCTTCTGAACTAAACTGACATGGAAGTCATTGAGAGAAAATGGAAATAGAACTCCACAGTGTCATTTTTAGAATCGCTTTTCAGCTCAAATTTCTGGGAAGCTTTTCTTATCTCTCTATATGTGTGCAACTCCCTTTAAGGGAACAGGAATTATATATACATGTGGGAAGACAAGACACTCCTAAAATTGTAATTTGCATGCTAAAGGTAAATATCTGTATTTATATATATCCCTGACAGTTTTGCTGTATGGATGCAAGTCCATTGACTTCTAATGAGTTGCTACCGATTACACTGGTGTCACTCAGTTCAGAACTGGATCCAAAAAATTGTGGGAAGGTTCTACATTTTACTATGAATGATTTAAATGGGTGACTCGGCCCATTTCTGCTCCCACTGAAGTCAGTGGCAAAATCCCTATTGATATGCAGGAGGACAGGACTGACATTGTTTCAGTCTGGAAAAGTTATGTTATCAACATATTCTGCTTTCATATGATACAGACAATGGATGCTGAACAAAATAGAAGGACTGTCAAGTGATTAAAAAAAGTTAATCATGCTTAATCACATGATTTAAAAAATGAATCGTGATTAATCGTGCTGTTAAAAAATAGAATAACATGTATGTAAATATTTTTGGATGTTTTCCACATTTTCAAATAGATTGATTTCAATTACAACACAGAATACAAATTTCAGAGTGGTAGCCATGTTAGTCTGTATCAGCAAAAAGAACAAGGAGTCCTTGTGGCACCTTAGAGACTAACGAAAGTTTATACTCAAATAAATTTGACTCTTTGCTGCAAGTACTCCTTGTTCTTTATACAGAATACAAAGTGTGCAGTGCTCACGTTATATTTATCTTTTATTATAAATATTTGCACTGTAAAAATAAAAGAAATAGTATTTTAATTCACTTAATACAAGTACTGTAGTGCAATCTCTTTATCATGAAAAATGAAATTACAAATGTTAAATTATGTAAAAAAAATAACTGCATTCAAAAATAAAACAGTGTAAAACGTTACAGCCTACTCGTCCACTCAGTCCTACTTCTTGTTTAGCCAATTGCTCAGACAAACAAGTTTGTTTACATTTGCAGGAGATAATGCTGCCTGCTTCTTGTTTACAATATCACCGGAAAGTGAGAACAGGCATTCGAATGGCACTGTTGTGGCCGGCATTGCAAGATATTAACGTGCCAGATGTGCTATAGATTCATATGTCCCTTCATGCTTCAACCACAATTCCAGAGGACATGCGTCCATGCTGATGATGGATTCTGCTTGATAACTACCCAAAGCAGTGCGGACCGATGCATATTCATTTTCATCATCTGAGTCAGATATCACCAGCAGAAGGTTGATTTTCTTTTTTGGTGGTTCAGGTTCCGTAGTTTCCACATCGGAGCGTTGCTCTTTTAAGACTTTTGAAAGAATGCTCCACACCCCGTGACTCCCAGATTTTGGAAGGCATATCAGATTCTTAAACCTTGGGTAGAGTGCTGTAGCTATCTTTAGAAATCTCACATTGGTACCTTCTTTGTGTTTTGTCAAATCTGCAGTGAAACCGTTTTTAAAATGAACATATGCTGAGTCATCATCCAAGACTGCTATAACATGAAATATATGACAGAATGCGGGTACAACACAGAGCAGGAGACATACAATTCTTCCACAAGAAGTTCAGTCACAAATTTAATTAACGCTTTTTTAACGAGCATCATCAGCATGGAAGAATGTCCTTGAGAATGGTGGCCAAAGCATGAAGGGACATATGAATATTTAGCATATCTGGCATGTAAATATCGTGCAATTCTGGCTACAAAAATGTCCTGAGAACGTCTGTTCTCACTTTCAGGTGACATTGTAAATAAGAAGCAGGCAGCATTATCACCCGTAAATATAAACAAACTTGTTTCTCTTAGCGATTGGCTGAACAAGAAGTAGGACTGAGTGGACTTGTAGGCACTAAGTTTTACATTGTTTTGATTTTGAGTGCATTTATGTAACAAAAAAATCTACATTTGTAAGTTGCGCTTTCATGATAAAGAGTTTGCACTATGGTACTTGTATGAGGAGAACTGAAAAATATTATGTATTTTGTTTATCATTTTTACAGTGCAAATATTTGTATTGAAAATAATATAAGGTGAGCACTGTAAACTTTGTATTCTATGTTGTAATTGAAATCAATATATTTGAAAATGTAGAAAAACATCCAAAATATTTAATTTCAATTGGTATTCTATTGTTTAACAGTGTGATTAAAACTGTGATTAATCACAATTTTTTAATCTTAATTAATTTTTTGAGTTAATTGCATGAATAACTGCAATTAATCAACAGCCCTACAAAATAGCTGCAGGGGGTATGGATATGTTTTCTTTTTGCACAAGCTCTTGTAACGATTTGCTGAAACAAACAAAAATAATAATGAAAATCACTTACCTGGCCAACAGTGCATCTTTAGGAAGACATGAAATACATCAAACATTTTAACCTTCCTTAAAATGTTATATTTATGTACACTTGTTAGGAACCAGTGCTTTTATTACTCATATAGTATCTGTATTTCACTCTGCCACTTGCAACTAATGCACTCAGTGCAAACCCATGTAAATAAATGTAGTATTTTAGGGAAAGAAAAGGTGGGGGGGGAGACAGGCTGACAGACAAAGACAGACAGAGATACAGAGAATACTGCACAAAAGCAACTCCAGTGTATTCAGTACAAACAACTACATTCATGGAATATTAAGGAGAGATTTAAAATGCTTAAAGAGTCAGAAAATGCATAGCTAAGGGCCACATTCAGTCCCTGAGTTCACACACAGAGTTCCGATTGACTCTAATGGATTGGTCCTGCACCTGTATATTTGAAGGCAGAATTTTACCCTCAAGCAACCATGACAATCTTATTGTGCACCCAGCGTACACATATTATGCAAGGACCTAGACAGCCAAATTTATCCCTGGTGCAACTTCCATTATCCACAACTGACTTACATCACAGAAAAAAACTGGATCTGGGACCTTCATTATTACTAGTTATTATTCTGATTACACTTTAATATTTATTTTATCAGCACTGACAATAAGCTCACCATTATGTTAAACTCAAAATAAAGACCATATCTCCACCAAAGAGCTACGTGACTGTACACAAGCTGATAACCCTGAGCAAAATGTTTGTTTACACACACATTAAAATGTGAGAGTGTCAGAATTTTGAGCAATATGATGAACCCATGGATGATGTGGCAAAGATAAATGGTTTTCTCTTTTTAAGTTATAGAAAGCTATTGAACTTATTAACAAGAAATCATGATGGGCTTGATCCTTTCCTGAGCCTGAGTTCAGGAGAGGTGAAAAGAAGCCAGTTCTAGTTGCCTGACTCTCAATGTCTGCCCCTGCCATTATGACACTTAGAAATGTTTCCAAGCAGCTTTAACTTGTGAAACTGGCCCAGAGTCCTTAATAGTCCCGATGCCAATGAAACAAAGGTGTAGTGGAATGGATCTCCTTCACACTGGCCCCTCCAACTCCTGCCCCCAACACACCCCTGGCAGGGAAGAGGGAGGGAGAGGCCTGAAGCCAGTAGACTGACAAAAGCAGGACATTCATCTCCGACAGAGCCAGTTTCTAGCCGCTTTTAACTTCCCAGATGGCACACAGGGGTCACATTGGATAACACAATATGGCCATATTTGGTAAAATCTTAACATTAATTATAAATGTTTGGCTATCATTGCTATTGAATAAAATGTATAACGTTTCTGTTCAATCATATATATGTATTATTAATAGGAAAATATTCTTAATGATTGATAGGTCAGATTAAATTAGGTTGGACGAGTCTAGATCAGACTGCAGTTGGAATGATTACCACATATTTTTGTTAGTTTTCATTGTGGTTTTGGATAGAAGAATATTGATAATCTTTAGCATTCCAGGACCAATCTTCTCTGCTCTTCTCTTCAATTAGAGCAGTAAAGATTAAACCACTTGTGACACTCACATGATGTAATACAAATGGACTGAGGACAGGCTTTTAGTTTAAAATTTCATGCTGGTTGCCTATCTGTTTATATTTTTGACCATTGACTGACACCGTTGAGAATTGCTCATCCTCCGTTTTCTAAGTTACTTCTGAAATTGGGACCTGTTCTTAAAAACACCTACGGGCGTGAATAACTTTAGTTCCCTAAACTTGAGTGTTATTAGGACTAAGCCCTTACACCCCAGCAGTGCAAGCTGCTCCACACAAACAGACTGCTGGGCACATACAGAGTCCTGCTGGCATCAGTTGGTATCCACATGAAACCTGGGGTCTGCCTGTGAAGAACTGCTTCTATGATGAAAGCCCTTACCTGGTAAACTCTTCCAGGCACTGACTGATTCTCCTTGTGTGCACTGGCAGCTCCTACCGCATGGCAAGCACTAACAAAATGTACATAACTAATAAGTTACTAATAATGATGATGAATGGTTTCATTTCTGTTAATGAAAACTTAAGTTCTTGACTAATATGATTATCTTCCCTTGGACTTTTTAATATGCATTTTTCTGCAAGTGCAAAATGAATGACAACGTCTCTGTTGATGGTTTTTTACCTAGTTTCCTCATACCTTAAATACTTTCCACAGTCCTTCATTTCATCCTTCCTTCCCTTCCTATAATGCTCAAAAATATCAAACTAAGATAACCTTTCATTTGACCTTTCAACAGATAAATATACTATAAAAAAATCAAACTGATTTTTTTCCACCTTCCTATTTTCAGAATCATTGACAGCAGGAAAAATACTACTGAATTGTTGCCTGGTTCTTTTTTGTGTGTGGTCAAATCACCAACCCCCATTTTAAGTGAAGACTCTGACCTACTTTAAGCATTTAAAGCCATATTTTCTTTTATTTTAATCTTGAAAATTCACATTTGAGCACTGGCAGTTTTAATGATGTCCCACTTCCTTTGATGACAATAATAGTGTAAGAGAAAAAGCACTGTGCAAATAGAGGCCATCTTTTAAAAAAAACCAACAACAATATACCTTACAAATGAATAGACAAAAGGCTACATTCTGGTCCCACTGATGCCCGTGGCAAAACTCCCAATGACATCAAGATTTGGCCTAGTGACTGGACCTGATTCCCCTCTCATTTAAATGGAGAACAATCAGGAGTGAGTCCACTGAAGTCAATACCTTTACATGGATGTAAAAGTAGTGTAAGGCAGGGGAGAATCAGACCAATTGATCCTGGTTAAGAGTTACTCACTTGCCAGACATGGTTTTCTAAAACAAATCCAGAAGATGTTAAAAAAAAAAAGTTCTAGAGTGATCCAACATGATTTATACAGTACAGGAGTGCTGGAGCCATTTGTATAATGAGGGTGCTGAGAGCCATTGAACCAAACTGTAAACCTGTATACAATGGAAACTACTTCAAGCCAGGGGGTGCTGCCACACCCCCAGCACACCTAGTTCCAGCACCTACAACATAGTAAGTAATTCATTTAAAAATGACTCATCTACATTTTTTCAGGTTGACTCCCAGGCAAACACCAAAGACATACCCATCCAGAGATTTACCCACCCCATCTCCACAACTTCCACTGACTTCAAAGCAAGTTTCCTACATACAGCAGCTACAGAATCAGACCTTATATCCACCACATACGGGAGTAAAAGACTTGTAATCAGAAATCCCTACCAGTAATACTTCACAGCAGAAAAATAATGAAGTGCCCCAGGGGTTTCTGTTTAAAAGATCTCATTTTTGGTCTCTTACTCCCTGCAAGACGAGACTTGAAGTCATTGCTATTCTTTCCATTGACTTTGATGGCTTTGGATCAGGCCCAAGATGAAGGGAGAGAGAGCTGTGGATGCTGCTCAGAGTGCAGCTCAGCAGCAATGTCTCTGACAAAGTACATAGCCTCTGAAAGGAATCTAGTTCAGTATTTCTTCACCAGAGAAATGAGAGCTCTGACACAAAAGCTTCTACGTCGGGGAGGTAGAAGCAGTGGGACAGAGGACCCCAGTAGGGATTCAGCAGATTCCTTAGGGAAACAATAGTTCACATAAAAGATGTTGTCTGGCTGTCTATGGTCAATATTTGGTTTGATTTCCAGAATAATCATGAAATATGACATTGTCAGACAGGGGGGTCTGACTTCAATGGCAGCTCAGGTAATCTGAAGACAAGAAGAGCTCTCCATATAATAATTCAATGTATTTGAATTAATTTGTATTCTGTAGATTTACTAATTAAGGCTGAGATTTTCAAAGAGCTGGCAGGACTTAGACACAGTGCAGTAGAGCTGGGTATCTATCTCCTCTAGGGCCCTTAGAAAATCTCAGCCTAAAATTGCCTGGATCATGGGCATCTTGGTAGTCCAATATCCGTGCAACCTGTTCCCATCCCACCTGGGTCTTGAGCTGGCCAAAGCTAAGGAACAAAGAAAGGAGCAGAAGGGAACTGTGTCATTTCTAGCAACCTTGTCCAATCAAACCAGGAGCAAAAGCTGACAGATTCCAGCTCCCTTCCTCTGGAATCTGGGGAGGCTGAAATTAGCTAGGAAAATGAGGTATCATGGCGAATGCCACCAAAGTAACAGCACAGCAGTGAAATACATACTTGGGGTGACTACAACAATATCCACGACCAAGCAGTGCAGAGTTAGTCATAATGCCAAACACTCAGAAAAATTGTAAACAGCCTTTTACATAAATGTACTGAGGGCATCAAACAACATAAATCACCAGTTGCTTGTTGCCAGGAGCTCAACTTGTAATTCCCCCACAGCGCACCATTGCATGTTTATACTTTTTTATAATGTTTGAATGATTCATGTCTATTCAAAACGTCTTCTGTTTAAAATGGAGCATCTGCATGTCAGCATTACCGTATGGGCCAACTGTGCTGACCCCCACCCTGGACAGTGCCCTTGACATCAGTGATATTGCACAAGGCTCATATGCAATGATCTGTTTTTGATTACCAGCACTCTAAATGGCAGGAAGATCTGTTTTTGATTACCAGCACTCTAAATGGCAGGAAGAAAGCCATATAAAGCCTATTCAGGTTGAACTGCAGTCCAGTTGATAACTAACCTCTGCTTTCCTACTTGTCACTTCCTAAACAGATTTTCTGCTCCTACAGTGATTTATCAGATGCCTTTCTACAGGAAAGCAACTGACTTCAGGACAAGCTGCAGGTCCTCGGCACCTCTGAAAATCAAGCACTAGTTGTCTTGGGATGGGGCGTCCAAAACCGGAGGCACATCAAAGTAAGGAACACTTCTGAAACTTTTGCCTTAATCTGTCTGAGTCTCAACTGACTCATTTCCAAACTCAGAATAACAATATCTACCTACCTCACAGATTGAAAGGCTTAATATAGGTAAGCATTTTGAGAGCCTTGGATGAAAGACACTATGTGAGTACTAAACGGCAATGAAGAAGATGAGGATGAAGAAAGAAGAAGGAAGTGATCTCTGAGCCTATTTTCATTATGACTTGTTCTACTCTACTGCTACTTTTAACTTTATCTCGGTTAAGGATTCCTACATTATGTGTTACTTCTCTACCCTTACAGGAAAAAATAATCCTATAGAATTAAATGGAGAATGATATATTTTCTATAGAATTTTGTAACAGGTTAGAGATTTTTTTTGTTTAATTATAAGATGTTTTAAAAATTCTCTAGAAAGGAGAGCTAAGAAAAAAATCTAGGATAGATTAACTTCTATAGACTTTTATAGACTTTTACAGTAATTTATATAGAACCCTATTGCTTTCACCTCTATTATACAGAACTTGCCCATAAAGGTAGCTCTTTTGCTGCATAGTTATTTTCACCTTGTTTCATCACTGTGTGTGAATGAGTTTATATATAAAGTATTCTAGACAGCAGTCTGTTGAGGCTGGATTTATGGCCTAAGGTGTAGACAGTAGATGAAACCACAGCAAATGGAAACCTCAGCCACAAATCCTAAAAGGTTAGCATGCTCAGTATAAAAGCTCAGCTATTCACAACAGGAGGCAAAAGCAGGGAAAGATACCAAAGAGCTCTATTGCAGGCCAAACTTAACAATACAGCTGGCTTTGACATATACATTCATCTCCTTCCTAGCAAAGGCTTGCATTAAATTAGAAATAACATTTTAAGTGTCTATCACTTAAAAGATAGAGATTGGATTCTAATTTAAAACAAATCTCATTGTTCAAGCATTCTGCAGCTTCAGAGGCAGACTCTTTCAAAATCATAGTTTGAGAGTTTCCTGTGGTTTCCATGGAAATGACCTTTTACTATTTCCATGGATCTAGTTTTATATATTTCTCTTCTACGAGACTTTATTATCTCAAGAAAGCCAACGTTCAATGTGCAGTCCTTAAGTTACAGCTGCCCACTCACAAAAGAGAGAAATGATCTGACTCCTGGACCTCATGGGCACAGTCAGTTTTTGTACATCTTTTTAATACCATGAAAATGAAAGAGCGTTTTGAAAAAGATCACCTATTGCATGCTCTAAGTAGAGAGCCGTTACATATTGTGCTAGAGGGCCCCCGGACTCTTTATGCTCCCATCTTTTCAAAACCACTCCACAGCTTCCACAGAGGCAGAACAGCTGGAAAAAAGATGGGTCTGAGCGTCCAGTGCCTCTGTAGGACTCGAGAATTATATGGCCGTAAGCTTGCAGCTCCTCCTTTCAGAGTTTACATTTGGAAATATTTTTCTTATCTTTTTTTTACATTCCTTCTTATTTGTTTCTTTTTGGTATATACCCAAATCCTCTCCTCCACCATCGGGGTCAGAAGGGATGAAAACTTGATGTTTTCCAAGAGACAAGGTACAAAGGGAGGGAATACCACATGAATAGCATTGCCTCTCCCTCGCTTGGATCTTCTCTGTAGCAATCCAGATTCATGCACGGGGAGGTAGTAGCCTGGGAATGGGTGTGATGAAGGAATGACAGTTTTCATGCATTGTCACCCCATATTAACCCAGCTGAGATTCAGCATAAAGGTCATAAAGTACCTTTGGAGAGCACTACCTCCATGCTGGAGCCCCCTCTGTGGTGCCATAGGCTGCAATGGAACGGAGGGGCTCTGGAAATAGTGCAGTTCCATACAGATTACACAGGACCACCCACATTTTTGGGTTCGATCCACCTTTTCCATACGGAAGCAAACCCCACCTTACCCCCATAACAAGGGCATAATTTGAAGACCCAGGATTCATTCCCATGATACTGAGAGCAGAATTTGGCCTGACGGCCAGAAGCCAGATGAGTTTTCTGGGTTAGCCATTAGAAAAATATCTTTTCTGAATAGCAAAATTGGGCACATTTCATATGCTAATGACCGAGAGACAAAGAACTTGGAACACCAGGATAACACTCCGACACAGTCACTTTCCGGAACTGAATCCCACTGTAAGGATAAATTGGCTTTATTGTATCAGGTTTAAACTTAATTGTCTGTCAGAATTTAAAATGTGTTTAATAGATTTTTTTCTACTAAAAAAAAATAAGTGTAATTAGTTATGCAGGTTTTTAACGGCCTCGAAGTGCCTGATTCTAGAAATGTCCTAGTAACAGCCTTTTTCCATCTATTTCAAACAAGCTACAGAAACAAAAAGCACCTAATATTTGACTATAAAACTTTAGTTTTTACGGGGACTTTGTATTTATGAGTCTAATTTTAAAAAATGTCCTCACCTGTATTACACATAGCACTTTAAATTATTAATGTGAAAGAATCAGATAAATACAGCTTCATCACTTATGCTGTTTACTGGTGTATTTCACTCATAATGGACTATCAGGGTCTCATTCTGTGGTCACTAGACGAAGCTCATCAATATGCAAAGGGCCAGAGCAAAGTTTATGCACCATTTCAGTCCCACTGAAACCTATGCCTTAAGTGGTATTTAACTGATACAGCGATACGGAACTTCTGCAGAGCAGTGAATTTCACTCTCTGTACAGAACTCTCAGTACTTGAACACAGTGATAGACGCTAGAGAAATACTATAGACTGAGTAGGTAGACAGACAGACTTGGGAATATCAAGCACGGAGTAGCTACAGAGGCAGACACTGACTAAGAGCTGCTTAGTCAGGTTCAGCATTAAGTGCTCTGGCACTAATACAATGAAGTAATGTTTGTGTTTCCAACAGTGCCAAAGAATATCTATGAAGGTTTTATTGAATTATTTTATTTAAAGCATGAAAGTATTTTTGTTAGCACTGGTAAAACTTTTCCATTTTCAAACTTATGTGTTTGGCCTAAACTTACTGACAGTGTCCCTTTAATTTAGGCTTGAGAGTTTCAGTCATTCAAGTGAAACAACAGATATCTACATTTGGCAAATAACTATTTTTTTGCATATAATCAAGCTATTATTTCTTCTAAATGATGCTAATTTCCCATTCTCTTGTACTCTAACTTGACATTCTTGTCACATTTAAAAAAAAACACTACAGCATTTCACTGTATTGGCCCCACACGCTGACCATTGCTGTAAAATACTGACATATTCCTTTTTTAAGAGCATACGTTTTAAAGATGTCAAAATTCGTCTCTAACAGGATGACACTGTGTTGCCGTAAAAAGAAGCAATGTCAGCACAGGTCTAGAGAGACCACATAAGAAATAATATTAATTAAAAAAAATATGAAACATAGTCAGTGCAAGCCTATGGGGACCATTCAGATCAATAGAAAAGAAAAAAGAAAGAAACAAAGCACAAAAAAGCTATGTCAAAACAATTTTATGAATAAAATATGAATAAAATACACACAGAAGCATGCAGAGGTAACACTGCTGAAGCACTCTTAATTCAAGCCTATTGTGAGCAGGTTTTACGGCACAGGGCCTTAAGGCTTCTATGAGCAGCTCCCAAAATATGGAGCAACCCATTGCAAAAATAATTATTTTACAAACAGGGGTTAAGACCATGAATGGAGATAAATTCTCAGTGCACAAGATACATTGCAATATCTCCCAATCCTGCCATAATCCCCACAGAAAACTCCCACTGTTTTCTGTAAACATCCCACATGCAAAACCATAGGAGGTCCGAGCTGTGACAGTTTGTTTTCAAAGAACTGTAGAGTGGGCAGATCCTGCATTCCTCATTCAAGATTAAATTCCCACTAGCCACAGTGGTCATTCAACCTTAATAAGGAATGCAAGATCCTGCTCAGGCGATCTTTGTTGTTAGGACACTACCAGGAAAGATAAACTTCCAAGTACAATCCTTGTGTAGGATATGTAAAACAGAATAGGGGGGGAAAAAGGGATTCAGCATTGTCAGAGCATTTTGCTGTGTATTCTCAGACTGAAAATATGGTGCTACTGACTCTCGGAGGAACTAAGGCTCTTAAGTTATTTTGTAATTAACAGGTTCAGAATGTTGGATTGTATTTCAAGTACTTAACATTAAAATAAGAATGGAAAAGGTAAAAGGAAGGATGATATGGCATGGGAATTGGATTCTACGTTTGTCATAATCTTTCTCCAATATATTTTCTGATCCATCTAAACAGCTTTATAACTGGTTAAAACATGCTCCATACTTACTAACTCTACAAACTGTCATAGTCATTTGGATTCAGCAAAGGATTATGTTCTTCTTAGTTTTTAATTGACGCCACAGCTTGACTGGCCATAGTCAAAGCAGTATTGAACAGTTTCCATTTAGCATTTCTCATACATCCAAATTCTAATCCACCCACTCCTTTTGATAAGACAGTGAGTTGTGACCTGAAAAAAAAATCTAATAATGTAGTTTGAGAAAAAGACTTGAACTTTTTTTAAAACACTGTTTAAAAAACCCCCGTTAACCAACGATAACATGTTAAATTGCTTATGAACAAGACTTTATTTACTTGCAGAGCTTTACAAAGCAATCTCCCAAATATAGCTCAGTGTAAGTATTTGCACTTGCAGGGGAAACAAGCTACAAACACAAGCAAGAACAGCTTTGCTAGTAACCAGTGGCAATGAACGCAATGGCTGTGAAGCTCTATGATGGGACATGACATACATTTCCCCCATATATTTAGATTTAAAAGTTTTAATGTATGTATCTTGTCAGGGACCGCCAAAGCACATTATGTTTCTTCCCTCTGCAGTACAGTGACAAAATTCTGCTTCATGTTGCATGCAAGAAAACATTTTGTATGAAATGCAAAGTGAACAAGCAAGAATGGAACTGAACAATTTCCTACAGTAAATCTGCTTCCCATCAAATCTAAGGGAAGCCATTTTCAAAGAGAAAAACATTTGACTTCATTTCCTATTAAGCATGCTTTGTCACACATTGGCTGTTGGAAAGTTCACTCCAGTCTTGGCCTCTTCTTTCAAGTAAACTGCAAGACAAAGATGCTCAAGCACTTTCTGCAGTACTTCATGGACAAAACAAATGTTTTGTTTTGTTTAAAAAAAAATCCCATTAAATACATACATATACAGGAAAGTGCCTGAGTCTAACTTTCAGTTGCTTTTGTTAACATCTAACTTGATGGATAAATAAATGTCACATAACATAGAAAAAGTATGCAACATCAAACAACTGAGAGCTGACAATGCTGTTATGTTTGTTCAGTCACAGTAATGCCAGATTTAAAGTTCAACACTTCTGTAGAATATTGCTACTGAGCCTGAATATTTATTACATTCCGACTGGATACATAACAAATTTGCCATTTTTTCTTGTTTCTTGGGCCCACATGGTAATCATCATATAAGTCTTTAATGTGATGCAGCTGCAAAAAAAGCTAATGTAATTCTGTACGTAAGGCACAGGAGGCAATTGTTCTGCTCTCCTCTCCGTTGGTGAGACCTTAACTGGAGAACTGTGTCCAGTTTGGGACACCACGCTTTAAGAAAGATGTGGACAAATTGGAGAGAGTCCGGAGGACATCAGCAAAAATGATAAAAGGTTTAGAAACCTAACTGATGAGGAATGGTTAAAAGAACTGGGCATGTTGAGTTTTGAGAAAAGAAGACTGAGGGTGGACCTGATAGTCTTCACTTAGACTAAGTGTGTTATAAAGAGGATGGTGATCAACTGTTCCCCACATTCACTGAAGGTAGGACAAAAAGTAATCAGCTTACTCTGCAGCAAGGGAGACTTAGGTTAGTTATTCGGAAAAACTTTCTAACTGTAAGGGTAGTTAAGTACTGGAATAGGCTTCCAAGGGAGGTTGTGAAATCCCCATCTCTGGTGGTTTTTAAGAACAGGTTAGACAAACATCTGTCAGGGATAGTCTAGGTTTATTTGGTCCTGACTCCGCGCAGGGCTCGGGACTAGATGACATCGTAAGATCCCTTCTAGTCCTACATTTCTAAGACTCTATGATTCTGTGACTTGAAAAACTGGATCTTGAGCCTGCACTCTGGTTTGTATGAAGATAGTACCGAGCTCTGATTCTGATCTCACACATGTGGATAGCAGGAGAAATTATACCATGAAGTTACAGTATTGTAAAACTGATATTTTATTATCAAAATCGGGCCCATTGCTCAGGGACAGCAGGTTTAACTCTTTAATAATGAACAAAGGGCAATGTAACCTTTACCAAGTGCAAATTCTGCACAGATGAACCAATATATTAAGAGCCAGATCACACAACCTTTCACACGTTATTGAGCACTTACTCACAAGAACACTGTGTGATACTGAAATTAACAGGACCATTCGTAAGATCTAGAAGTGCCCACCAACTTGAGTCGAGAGTATGCGATCTGGATCTAAATTACAGAAATCATTTACCATTGTCACTTGTATTAAAATAAAAGATATTAGAGTATATGGTGAAAAGGAGGAGAGGGAATGTGAACACCAGTAACAGCCTGCAACAGAAGGACATTCATCAAAAGACAATTACAGTATGAATGACATGAAAATAAGACAGACAGAACTGATGATGGGTAGCATGAAAATAGGCAATAGACATTGGTATGACATTAATTTTTGAAAATTATGAATAATCATCTTTAGTTATGCTATAGAATAGCACCAGTGTTATTCCTTGACCCTGGCTATATTTGCAAGACACAGACAATCCAGCCTACCTCCTGTTAGTCCTGAGTGTTTCCTCGCATGAGACTACTTCAATATCCTTTTCCATTTTAGGGATGAAAAATGTTTGCTTCTCTCTTGCTTGGAGTATCAAGGCTTTAATTCAACTGAGCATGTGGAGAGAGGCTGTCTATACCATAACTTTAATGATGTAAATGGTACTAAATGTTGCAGAAACAGCAAAGCATGGAGATACTAGGTATCTCTGCAATGACCTGAAGGTGTTTTAAGAGCATGAATTTCAAATTCAGCTTTTCAAATGACAATTCGACTTTCTTTTTCAGATTTTTTTAAAGGAATCACGCTATAAAAAAGGGGGGGGGGTAAATTCTCCACTGGTGTAACTTTATTAAAGTTGTTTGTCAGTAGTGACTTGGCCAAAGTGTTTTCTACACTGGGATCCAGTGTTGACCTGGATCTTACTGGGAACCATACATATAGAAAACAAAGGATGGCAGAATTTGACCCTTCAATTACATAACTTTGCCAGGTTCCGCTTACAAAATCTCCATTTGAATTAGCCAACAGTTGTCTGAACCAGAGTTTAGAAAATATATTTGGATTTCTGAAAGAAATCCTGAAATGGGCATGTTCCTAGATTTCAAAAATTTAAATGTGAATGACTGCACTGTAAAGGGTTATACATCTCCATACAGGTTGGAACTGCTCAGCATTCACCTAACTCTGCTCCCATGGAAATCAGTTGGAGCTTTCAAACTGACATCCATGGGAGCAGTGTTAGGCTGACACTGAGTGTTTTTGAAAATCCCATCTATAAAATCTAAGGACCTGATCCCACTCCCACTATAATGAATGGCAAAACTACTGTGGACTTTAATGGGAGAAGTCTCAGTCCCTAAGAATGTGTTGTCAAAAATTTTTTTTTAATGTCCCTAATTTTTTGTGTTTCCCAGGGAAAAATTAAAATATGTTGTGTTCTTGGCTAGCTCTGCCACAGCAGTTAGCTGAAATAGACCTCTATTCCTGAGCAATGCTGTTCCAATCAGCTGATGATGCTTATAAAGGGTGATGATATTTTGTCAAGAAAAAGAATACTGAGAGGTTTTATAAGCAAAACAATGTCACATTTTAAATTTACAAATGGGGATAGAGAAAGGAAGTGAAAAAATTAGGAGCTTTTAAGAGCCTGATCCAATACCAGTTTTACTCAGGAGAAATCGCCACTGATTGTCAACGAAAGCTTTGCCTAAGTAACTACTGCAGGATGCGGTAATAAAAGAGCATTAAAAACAACAGGTACGTAAAGAGCAAAATGAAAGGCTATAAAAGCGAGTTAACAGTGTATTTTAACATTGTAAATCTGTGAATGATTTTTTTCCTTTCATAGTAAGTTATAAAATGGTGATTTAGAATTTTTAAATGAATATACTCATTAATATATACCCAATGTACCTAAATGTTTTCCTCCATGTTTATTCCTTTAGCCCATCTACCTTCTTCTGTACCCTTTGCTGGCTAGAACTGACCCACCAGTTACTGTATAAATTTCCTCATCACTGAGCCCAGTACTCTGAGATACTAGGAATTCTTGGCTTTTGCCTTCTCAAGCATAGATTGCATAGGTGTCAGTAGTTCCCTTCTTCAGCAGAGCACCCTTCTCTATTTAAAACAAGACAGCTTTTCACTGAATGGAGATATGGCCATTTCTCATATGACAGACCCGATTTAAATCATTATGATGTGAAACAGATTTACACACGCAGCTCAAGGAATGGACCTTACCAAGGTATCAATACAAAGAGATTTCCATAATAAAATTCAACACAAAACCTCAGCATTGTATAAAACAAATTCTGAAACTTTATTGTGAATTTTAAAGTACATATAGTAAAGGACCTTAACCTTAATATCATTAATTAAAAATAAATTTGAAAGAAATCCACATACTAGTAGTTTAAGCAAAAGTTCAGTACATACTTTTGAAGTCACAATATATACATTTATGAGAGTGCAATAAGCTTCCAATTACATTAGGTAAATATATTTTTGAATAAATAGTAGGACTTTTGATTTGACATGTGTGAGACGCATACTGTTTACATTGAAAATGTTTTACAAAATATAGCAAAAGAAAAATGGAACTTAACACATTTTAATTGTACAACTATTTGAATACCTTCTTTTATGAAATCAATTCTTAAATCAAATCAGAGTGCACAAAGGTCCATTTTATAAAGTACAGTTGTTGGTTTTCACTGCCCAACATTGATTAGAAATGATGAATTGCAAGATGCATTACTATACGCATCAATGAATTCCCATTCAACTCAGTGGCCACTACAATGAAGAAAATATTCCAGAATCATTGACATCATCTTCTTCTCTTCTAAACTATGCCTGTAATAAATACATAGCAATGGTATCTACTACTGCTTTAAAACACTGAAACACTTTACCTGATTTTTTCAGCTATTTCTTGCATATATAAAGAGAGAGAGAGAGACAGAGAGAGATTCAACAATTGGTAATGTAAAGAAGAAGTAAATACACTGCTATCCTTAAATATTTTCTACCTTGTAGTGGCTCATAAGAAAAGAAAAGAAAAGAAAAGAAAAGAACACTGTCAATTTTCAATTGTCAACTTGGGGGAAGAATATCCCTCAGCTGGGTAGATACTACGTATACAGCATGTTAAACCATATTATGAATACATAGCGTCCACCGTATAAATACATAACAGGAGTAATATAGTATACTGTGCCTACTAACTACTGAATAATAATTATAGGAAATTGTCACATCAAGTGTTTTACATTTATGATTACTCATACATTATATCACACAATAGGGGGAACCTTTTCCCAGACAGACTCCTTTACCACATTTTGTCATCTTTCATAGAATAATCATTTGTTATACAGTGACAAAGTATTTCTCCAGAAATACGTGAAATGCATTTTCTTTTGCAACATCCGAAAATGAGCAGTAACCTGACCATTTTACAAACAGAGCTTAAGGAATAACAGCTTTAACAGAGTGTCAAGTATTTGGCACTGACCTCAAAAAAATTAGGAATTGTGGGCATAGGGGTGTCATTCAGAAAGTTTAGGAAACACATAACTAGAAAACTAGTTAAGCAATGATGAATGAAAAGAAGTACTTTCCATTCAAATAGCGCACAGTGGGCCTATTTGAGTCATGCCTAACTACCCTGCCGTGCGTTATCTGAACAGCTCAAAGCATGGCGAAGGACAGCACAGCTTTATATTCATTATTGTTAAAATAAAAGCAACATACTGAAATGTATATTAACTGAAAGTTAAAGATTTTTAAATGCCACTAAGGCTTTATGGTGTATTAAGATCTCAAGAGAGAGCAGGCTATTTTTATGTAGGCTATAGAGCGGAAGAGCAAGTTAAATTCTTGTGTACCTCTCCAGGACTCACACATCACAGCTAAATATGAGGCATTTCACTCCAAGCAGTCTTGCAATCTTTTCAAGGTAACGGTCTCTTCTACGTGAGAAAATAAACTTTTCTCTGCAGGGCACTGTTTCGTAACAGTGCCTGGCTTGGAGGGCAGACACACGCATGCAGATATGATCTACTTTTGACTGGGCTCATAAGTCAGGAATATCTCCTTGCCTCTCATTTACTAAACATAGTACATTCTGGTTCTGACCATCACTCAGACACAAAAGCCATCAAAGCAACTAACAACCAGTTAATATTAAGAATATATACTAGTGACAGACAAAACATGTTCGTCGTTTGTCACTTTTCCTTCTCACTTACCCACCAGAAATTTTAGGGTGAAATGTTGGTATAAAAAAATATAGGCCCCAATCGGGCAACTGGATCCATGTGGAAGGAAACCTTTGTGCCTGCACAGAGCACCACCGGCTTCAGCTGTACTCTGCACAAGAATCTACCCACATGGAGCAGTGTGCAGGATCTGGGCCACTGTATGTATCACTGTGCCACTGGGAAGGAGAAGAGAACTCCTCCATTTGGCTATTAGAAAGAATACAGGTTTGGGTTTAGAGAGAACACTGTAATGGCTTCAAGACTCATTTAAAAAAAGAAAATCAGAAACTTTGCCAGTTAGAAATCTACTCAGCGTTTCTGTGCTGGAATGTCACTTTAAGTTAACAGTGAAGTTGAAATCTTTTAGGATAGGTTCTGTAGCACAAAGCTCTCTTTATTTCTACTTTTTAAAGACATGAAATAACCCTCCGTGCCTACTGATATCGCCAAACAGGATAACAGAACCCTTACAGAAGCCTTGACAGCTTAAATATACTGTAGGAATTGTTGACAATTACATCTGCACGTCTCAGCCTGCGGAGTGGATGGCTAATGGAATTAATGAATTGCCTGCTGGCCTACGAGCAAAAAGCCTAAATAACAACATGACCTTCAGTCAACACTGCTGCAAAAGCACTTCCTAAATGATTCAAAACACATGAGCTATGACCTCAGCCACTGATAAATGTTTGTGATTTTTCTTCTTTCGCTAATTTTGTCCCTCTTGTGTAGTTCTTGCTAGATGGACATAACTTATTTTGTTGGTTTTTTTAATTAATAATTAAGCGCTCACATTAATTTCCATGGAAGAAGGATGTTCTAGGGACCAGGTTCTGCCGGCATTTACACGAGCATAAATCTAAAACCAAATGTACTCCAAATATGCGCCAGTGTAAAAGAGAAAAGCATCTAGCTCTAATTATCTAAATATGCTTGAAATGAAGAGTCAGGATTTCCTGTCACAAACCAAAACAAGCGTCATTCTCCTTGTCTCTTTGTTTTCACCTAGATGTAACTGCATTGCAGTCAATGGACTGACTCCTATTTTACACCCATGTGAGAGGAGAACCAGACCCAATACTGGCAATCCCTGCTTATGCCAATATTGTTACTAATAGACTCATATTCCATGAGAAATAGGGCTAAAAAATATTCTGCTGTGAGATGGACATTTTTAAAGGGATGGGGAACTGGGGTCTTATTTAAAAGCATGTCAGCAAATAAATGCAGACAACAAACCTATTTTAATATCAGTGTTTCTAAAATTCTGAGACTGGAACATTCCTACTGAACAGGAATTATATTCCTTAATTAATCTTAAAGAGACTTGGCCTAACCCTACATTTTAATTCTTTTTAGGATTTAGTTTGGCAGGATAATAAGTTATAACAGAACATAAAATGATTTAGTGCAATGCCTACAATCTATTGATGCTTAATGTAGTTGATCACTGAAATACTTAAAAAGATAGTATTAAGTGATTTGTGCATTTGAGACATAAATGATCATGACAGCCTTAGCCACATAGTTGCATTCCACTTGACTTTCACACACTTTATTTGAAGACATGCATGTGTAAAGATCAGTAGCAATTGCCAATTTGCCTGGTCTACCACATCACCATAGAGAAACTGCGACAGACTTTTCCCCCTTAGGTGCAATTTTGTCATACTCCATTAATCCCCTCAATCCTCTCCCAATCCTGTGGACTTGTTATATTGTAATCCATGATTGTTGTGGTAAAGGAACATTGGAAAGTCTCTGTTGTCCTCAAGGCAGAAAATTACAATGATAAGTCTATTAAATTTGGCTCTTACAGTGTCCACTTGGATCAAGCCTGCTTGTCACAATAATAACCAATAGCCACAGTGTCAGTACAAATTATCACCAACATCCAGAATGTCAATGCAAAATTAATTTTGTGTTGCACATAGCCTTGTCTGTTCAGTTCCCAGACAAAGGCAGAACTCCAGCTGTATTTTTAAGGAGGAAAAATACTAAATCAACACATCACATAGGGCAGCTTTATTCACTTATGCATGTCAGGTTTTCGGTTTTCAACTCCCAACTGGAAACTCTATCACATGATTGCACCTATTGTGTAACAAAAAAACTTGGCATTCTTCCACCTGAATCTGTTAAAGAGCGATTACTGAGAGCATTCCCTTTCAGGGTTGTTTTAGTTAAATATGAGATTCTTGATAAATGGTACTATTCCTCTCTCTTTCTCTCTCTCTCTCTCTCACTCTCTCCCACACACACGAATTAAAACTTGTAAAACTTGGTTTTATTCCAGTGACAGGAAGAGTTAACAGCTGAATCTAAACATCTAAAAATCTATGACTGATCATCTAGTGAACTCTGCAATAAAAGCTTGTTAAAAATTAACTGCACTAAGGTCCACTTTCAGTGACAAGTTTAACAGCATTTTTTAATTCGGTAAAAACTTTCCCTTCCACATATAAGAGCTCATTAGAATTTTAATTCTGAAATAAAAATAAATAAGTAAATCAACCTCAAAATAACTAAATAGTAATGATCAAAATACAGGGAAATCAAAAAGCATTGTTCCTCTGATATCTTAGGTGTCTGAAGTTGATTTATTTTACCTCCTAGGTATGGCTCCTCTTTTTTATTTATTAAATTAAGATTGTATTTTATTATTCTCTAGAAATCTGCAACACCTTGTGCCCTAAATAAGAACAGCAGCCATGAATCTGATTACACGATCTACATGCACTTCACACACTAAACAATTTTGTTAGCAGACTGTTGCAAGAATCAATCTCATTCACCCATGGGCACAGTGTACACCATCTCTAGATCACTGAGCTAGTTTATTTTATTCTGTAATGTGCACAGAGGTTAACCTGCATAAAATTCTGCAATGTAGAATTATATTTAAATCTGATGTTACTCCACTCAAACCTAAACCACACTTAACACATTCATTACCGATAGGAACACTGTAAACGTTATTTATGACCAGTTTCAAGGATTATATTGGAAACTTAACATGAGGTGGCCATATTTTAGCACATATAAAAAAGTGCCATTATGGAAACCAGCAACATAAGGCTGGAATATTCAAAACACTGTATAAAACAGCAGGATGCCTCTTGTGGTAATGGGGGTATCAAAATAATACATTTCTAAATATATTTAGAGAGTTTATATCCAACTGAGAAATTCTGCTCACCAGAACAGAGATGGCAGGCAAAAGACAAACTTCTATCCAGTGCTGCCTCTAGCAGAAATATTTAGGTGCACGTAAGAAATGTGGGTCCTTCTGAACAGGTCACCACAGTCTACATTGCAGCTTACGTTAGCCAGTGCCATATTCAAATATGAGGTGCTAGGATAGTTTCTCTCGTCAGTGTAGACAAGGCTTAGCCAAGCTATAACCACTGTAAACCATTCTACAAATCTGTGCTCTTGATAATGATTTCTCTAGTCTAGCACAATTTAAAAAAAAAATCACGTGCATGCCAAAGCCCCAGCTACATCGGGGAAATGTTAGCTCCATGCACCATCCCATTTCTGACAAGTGCATTTCCAGGATTAATGTAGACAGAGCTTTTAATAGTGAAGGTTTGAAAAGATCTGCCATTGTAGTATGATAGGAAAGTTCCATTTGGCTCCTTTCCTGAACTCCTCCACACACTGCGCCAAACTTTACCACATTATATATATAAAAAAATACTATAAATAAAATTAATTATTAATAATAAAACCTAACAGTAGCACATGAGATTCATACATGGTTGTGAACATATTGCATGCTCTCTCACCGTTATAATTCTCTTCCTTCCATATCCCATCCACTGACTACCTAGCTGTTTTATTTCTAATTTATATTGCAAGCTGTTTCAGTCAGGGACTGGAAGTTCACAACTTGATATGCCCTTTGTCTTTTATCTCCCTTTGATCTAAGCAGCTGCAAACTGTTATCTCTTAGGGCCTGATCCAAAGACTCCAGTGTAAATTTTTCCAGTAACTTCAGTGGAAGTGGGACAGTGCCCGTATCATAGTTCATTGCTATAAAATGTTCTGCACCCTTCTTTTAATCCCACAAAATTACATTTTTCCAAAGTTCATAAGAAGAGATCCTCATCTGATGTAAATCAGCATAGCACCAAACATTTTAGTGAGCTATGCCAATTTTCACCAGCTGAGGATCTCTAGTCAATTTTTGTGTTATAAAGATGAAAAGTAGTTTGGGATTTCTCAAAAGAGAAGTAAAGCTGGTCTTAAAAGTATTGAAAGTGACTCTGAACTCTGTGGTAACACATTCATAAATTGCCTATATGCTGATGTTCTCTGGGTAAGTTGTACAAAGCCATACTTCCCGGTGCAGTAGAATAACTTTGTCTTACTCTCCTGATGCAAAGCTCCCTACATATCTCATAGTCATAGAATCATAGAAGATTAGGGTTGAAAGAGACCTCAGGAGGTCATCTAGTCCAACCCCCTGCTCAAAGCAGGACCAACACCAACTAAATCATCCCAGCCAGGGCTTTGTCAAGCCGGGCCTTAAATACCTCTAAGAAAGGAGATTCCACCACCTTCCTAGGTAACCCATTCCAGTGTGCTTCACCCACCCGCCTAGTGAAATAGTTTTTCCTAATATCCAACCTAGACCTCCCTCACTGCAACTTGAGACCATTGCTCCTTGTTCTGTCATCTGCCACCACTGAGAACAGCCTAATTCAATCTTATACAGTGCTCTATATAAGCACAGTGTTGTGAGACAATTGTTATATCATCTTATTCACTTTGCCATGGATATTATTTGTTATAACTTCTGAAATTATAAAGAAAAACAATGTGAGATACAGAGGAATAAGATGGATGAGGTAATATGTTTATCGGACCAACTTCTGTTGGTGAAAGAGACAAGCTCTCGAGCTACACAGAACTCCTCTTCAGATCTTTGCAGAAGAGCTACATGTAGCTCGAAGATCTGAAGAGGAGCTCTGTGTAGCTTGAGAGCTTGCCTTTCACCAACAGAAGTTGGTCCGATAAAAGATATTATTTCACCCACCTTGTCTCGCTAATATCCTGGGCCCAACACACAGCTATAACACCAGTGAAAATAATTTGACATAGAGTCAGTGAAATGTTCTAAGCTAAGAACAATTGCGTGGGATTTGCAGACAATGTTGCTTAATGTAGAGTAGCCAATGCAAGGAGCTTTGTCCCAATGCAACATAACACTTAAACTGTAAAACAATATTTTCTATAGTAGCAGACAACATTTTAGGTTGCAGTACCTGCTGAACAGATTTTAAACATAATGGTTTCTGTCTAACTTTTCTCAACTATTTCTTCCCCCACTAAAGTGTCCATTAAAAATGTTCTCATTTATTCTCATTTACTTTTAGATAAAAGTCCTGCACAAAACCCATAGAACTTGATTCAGTGACCCTTATACTGAGTGACACTTACTCACATGAGTCATCTCACAGGAGTCATTGGAAGGGATTTTCCAAAGCACTCAACACTGGCCTCACTCTGCTGTCACAGGAGTCAGTAGTCAATAGTTGAGTTACTGACTTCAATGGGAGCAAACGCGGGCCAGTGCAGAACAGTTTTGAAAATACCAGTCTTAAAACGTAAACTCAGAGACTCAGGTATATTTTGCGTGGAGATCAGTGAAACTACTCGTAAAGCAAGGGCTACCCAAAGTGAAGAAGGCTTGTAAAATTGATTCCAGGCGTTCACGTTAGCGGGCTGGCCTTAACCAGTAGTATAAGCATTACAACATAAAGATAAAATAATCTTAGAGGGAAAAGGAGCAAGTCAAAGCAGGAAGCAGTTTAATTTTCACCTTTGACAACAGGAGGATTTTCACTTCCAGCTGCTTCTGTGTTTAACTGACCATTTTTTATGTAGTGAGTGAAAGCCAGCCAATTTTCTTCAGAGAAGTTGTACTATTCTCTTGACTCAATAAGAGCTATATGCTTCTTATTTGTCAGTGGCACCATGGGGATGACATAAAACATCAGAGCAAAGATTTCTTTTTCCAATATGCAAAATTAACTGTTAAACTCAATGGGGAGCATTTCGATACCACCAATTTAGTATCAAACCAAAGCAAATAGTCTTCTTAGGGAAGAAAGGGACCAAAGGGAACACAAAATGGTACCTGAATTAATTCAGTTGTTTCTTATAAAAGCAGAAGAAGTTTCTTTTATACTCAAGTGGATTACGTTTCCTTTTATAATAAGCCAATTGTTTGGAGATTTTAAAGATAATGTCATGAGTAACCTCACGTAAGAGTACAAAAGGGAGACTGAATTTTCCAATATATTTTACCAAAAGGGTCATTCCAAAACATGGCCTGGATTTCTTTTTTGAAAAGGAGATTATGATTTACATCCTCCATTGATGTAAAAAGGCACAGTTCCATTGAACTCAATGTTACTGAATTATAATGTTAGACCATGGATAAGTTTCCTATTTCCTTTAAACTTGAGGGACCTGATTCACTGAAATACATGGAGTTACCCTTATTTATGGCACACTACGGTTTAACCAAATAAATAATAATCCAAGGGTGGGGTTTTGGGGGTTTTTTGGGGGGGGGGGTAGTAAAGAGGGTTTGTTTGGGGAGTTAGGTCTATTTGTACTGCCAGCCCTGGCTAATGATTCTCTACTTATCCACATTTCTAAAGACCTAAGATCTTTTGTTTGAAAAGAAGCTTGGAAGCAATTGTCTTCTGTTCATTAATCCATAAACATTTGATTTCAAATTAGATTGCTGGCAGACATAACCTCTCTGCACTGTTACAGTGGAAAATTGATTTGATTAATCAAACAGCTTTGTCTCTAGAATAGTTGTCCCTGACCGTGCTATGCAAAAAACTGCTAATGCAATTGCCAGTGCTGGCATGCTCATCTTTCACCTTGCAAAATTTTCCCTCATGAAAACATCAATTGTACACCTCATACAATTAATTATTCTACATAATGCTCATTGCACTTATTGTGCATCGTACTGAGTATTAATAAAAAGCTATATTCTATTCCTGGCTCTGAAAGTGACCTGCTGTGTGATGTTGAGCCACTCACTGCTCTGTGCCTCAGTTTCCCCATTTGTAAAATGGGGATATTAAGACTTACCTTCCTTCATAAAATACTTCAAAAACTATGCATGAAATACTTCTTTTTTATTTAGTGTATTATTTTTTATTTTCATTATGTTGGACATTAGCTACCTATTAATAGTAGATTATATATCACTATTTACTATCTATTTTATATTTAACTGGTCTCATTTATCCTAAGGACATTCAGCATAGGTCTGGGAATGCAAAGAGGTCTTCATATGAGTGTAAATATAATGTACTTCTACTTTTATGCTCCTTTATACTACCGAAGTGATGTAAATTGGCCTTCATGTAAACAAGAATCAAGCTCGACAACTCTGCTTCTCATAACTCGTAGTTTTAGATTTCAAAACCAACAGTTCCTTTTCCCACTCAAGGTCTCCCTCCCATCTAAAGCACTATATATGTGTGACAGTGAATACTGTTATACTGCTGCATTAAGAGAATCTGTGCATGTATGTGAAAATATTGCACCCACAGACAACACAGAATTAACCAAACAAAAATCCAGCAAGCACTATTTTTCTTTCATATTGGTGTTATTATCCTGTAGTCATCTGCAGTGAAAAGCTATGAATGTTGTGCTATCTGGGCCATTTAAACAGTGAATTTGTTATTTTAATCTGTAATACAAAAACGAATGTATAAACATTTTTGGATTAAACTGGGTCTACTGAAACAATGTGAACACAATTTATTTGATGATAGGCAACATCGTTGACCTTCCAGTATTTTTATCATCTTTACAAAATGAGCACTATGAATATATATCTTTCTCCATTATTAATCCAAATTTCATTTTATCATGTTGTCTAGGTAATCTGAGCACATTAGCTGCTTCACTTTGTATGAAGAGTATTTGTTGAGACAAGAAGCAAATGGGAATATTAATTCTAGACAAAACTGCAGGGATCTCGCTAAAAAAATGCTTCTCTAGAATAATGGCATTATCCAGAGACTATGGTTAGGTCAAGTATCCATCCCCAGACCGTCTGAATGTGTGCCAGGATGTCCAGAGAGCCTTATAAGAAGATATCCTGATTACCTCCTCCCTTGGCAAAACCTCCTGCAGGCAGGTTTGGAAGAAGGTCTCTTTACAGAGACATGTCGCGGGGATGTGATAGGGCAAAAAATGGGGAAAAGGTAACAAAGTCCACCACAAACTGTTTCTTGCAGGATCTCATAAAGATGAAGGCCATCAAGTAGAGGCTCTATGCCTTCTTCCCACTCCCTGGTACCTCTTGAAGCTGTGATATCAGGGCTTCTGCAGCCAGCGCTTGCCCTGGGGACATCCTAAAAGGGGATTTTCACCACAGGGGGGCCCACATGAAAGATAACGTGGAGCTGTATTATCAGGCTCAGAAAGAAGGTGAGTAAATGCTAGGAATGGAGGGCATCTTGAGAAAGCACAGAGAGGAGAAAATTAGTGAAAAAATGACCACATAGTGGGCCAAGCTCCATTGGGACGACTGGGCTCCCACTGAAATCAAGGCAAGTGAAATAGGGCCAAGTCGTTTGACTCAAGACAATTTTTTTATTATTATTAACATTATTTTTTCAGAACTGCCACTGAATGGAAAGAGTTATTCACCCAGATCTAGTGCAGGCTGACTAAATCTGTCTGGAAGGGAGCTACAGCAAGGCAAGTGTCCTGAATCCTCCACTCTGCCTGATATCCAGCAGAGAATTGGCACAGTGACAGCAGTGGGTAGTGCTGTCCTGCGGATGCCTTCCCTTGGGAATGGACTCAATCAAAGGATACAACAGCCCCTGCAGGCACAGCAAAGTGCAATGTGTGCTAGCAAATCCACAACGCTGGTCTGAAGATAATTTACAGCTGTATCTCGATAGAACTTCTTTTACCGAGCAAGCCTTTGTCTAAGCCACCTACACACTGAAGTCCACATAGTAGTAACACCCACGCTGACAAACAACACCATGGCAACAAAAAAAGCAGGATTCACTTCTCTCAGGTTTATTTATTGCAGTTATCACTTCAAGCCAAATCTCAGCCCCTCCTAGTAAAAACTTTTACTTCTTATTAAAGAGCACACACTTTCATTTATATGTATTCCTCCTGCCAAAGCATGGAGATATAACTGAGGCAGAGGACAAATGTGCAAGGAATAGATGAAATTCTGTGAACGATGCAAATTAAACTAACATACTGAAAACAGCAGGTTAAAAAAACCTCCACTTCTGTGCAGCAGGCCCAATTCTCCTCACACATTTATCAGTTTTACACCAGTGTATCCCCACTGTCTTCTCTGGATTTGCTCCTGATTTGCATCAGCACAAAAGAGATCAGAATCAGGCCTGGAATTCCTGCTGGTGTTCAAACATGGAAGATAGAAGACTGTGCTAAACATTACACCAGCCCTCCTCATCAACTAGCATAGTTATCTTCTGGTGAAATAATGTGAGACAAAGAAGATACCAGAGAACTGCTTTTGCCCCCATTTGTTTTACTTCACAAAGTTAATGAGTCTTGCCTGTAAGAATTTGTTTATTTTTCTGTGAAATAAAACAAAGGTAACTAACTGTGAGTAGTAGCCCAGAGGAGAGGGGGAGTACCATCATGCTCCCCGCCGTTAGCAAACATGCAGAGAAGCCAAAGTCCCCAGAACAGAAGGAGGACTTAAGCCCGCTGCAACATCAGAAGTGCTAAAGTCACAAAGGTCCCATAAGCTAGTTTTCAAGAGATGGCAGAATCCAGCCCCTAGACTCCATGGACCCAGGGGAACAATGGAGAATCGGGGCAAAAAGTTATCAGGGAAAGCAATCATCTTTACTTCTAGGCACTCTGAGCATGCTGATTCCCACTGGAGGCCCGGTGTAAGCATACAGTTCCTGCCAATCACATCCTGCATCCTAAAGGTGCATCCTAAAGGTGGAGAGTACTTAGCTACTCAGTGGAGGTCTCCAAGCCTTTCTGCCCTCTCCTGCTCCCCATGATCTACAACGTTTTTGCTTTGTACTATCAAATCCATGAAAAATAGCAAAAATAAAGTCACAGTAACAATGGCAAGTTTTGCAGTATAGTATTAAATATCTGCTTTAATTGTAGTAAGAAAAAGAACTCTGCCAAAATACCAAATCATCAGATTAGAATATTTCTCACTTCCTATTCAACATGATCTATTTCTTCTTGTGACTCTCACAGCAACCAAAGCATGGAGCTACTGGTATGATTTCAGCCTAATGCCCGCCCTGTTGGGTCTACTGGTTTCACTAAGCTCTTTAACAAATATTATGGGTCTATAAATAGAATATATTCAATACTTCTCAGAGAGAAATTCACTTCCAAACATTGTTTCCATGTACCCTCCAATCATTTATTATATAAATCGAAACATTTACTGGATCACTGAAATGTTGTTTAAATTTTACAATCAATGTGTATTTAACCAAGAAGTACTATTAGTGTTTGCATCACTTGTTTGTTTGCAATTTACATAGATTTTGCTTTCTGCAGTTCTTTGTGCTCATGGCATTTGAACCATGGTGTGTGTTCAGTGATAATTGCCTAAAGAGCTGCAGAACAGTTGGTGACTTCTTTTCATATTTTTTGGCACAAATCTAAGAATTTATCACAAGCTTGAGTGCAAGTGGAAAAAATCCCTCACTTGTTTTAGAAATCATGAATCTAATTCTTTCTCTTCTCACACTGGTATAAATCATGAGTAATTCCACTGAAATCAATGCAGTGGGTGAGAGGAGAATCAGGGCCTGGGTCTTTTTAAAAACTGTGTGAGAGAGGTCCCACTTGCACAGTGCTATACATGTCTTTCACCATTAGCCACCCTGGTTCAAATGTAAATCTGGTCAAAAGTGGAAGTGGGTTTAGACTTTAAACTATTCTCTCTTGGATGCTTGCCCACCACGCAAATTTGCATGAAAGACTTTCTGTGTCAAAGAAAGATCCCAGACTCGAACAGCAGGAGTGCTGCAAGTCAGAAGTGAGTTACTCTGAAAGAACTGCATGGGAAGCATGCACATGACATTCATTTATTTTTGTTTTCATTAATAGAATCAACGTGCCTAATTGTATCCACATATTTAGCCCAGCGATCTGTCACCTGACTTCGTAAGTGATGTTACATTGCTTGGAGATGCTAATCACCCTCTAAGCTTAAAATAATAAATTCTCACTCAATTGAAATGCAAAGGCAAAATACTACATTTCGTTTTCCAGCTGAGCTTCCATTTAATGTGCCAGATGAAGGAGCTTGCTCCGCTTTACTGGATCAGATTCAAAATGGTTTGTCCAAGGAACACAGTGATTACGGGAAAACAGTCCTTACTCAAGCAAAACTCTAAATGATGCAAATGGGTGTTTCGCCTGAGTAAGCCCTTTGTCTTCATGTTAATATATCAGAACGGCTACTCCAATCCAGACAAGGGACAAGCCAAGTTCCTCTTGCTGGTGTGTTTCTAAGGGTTGGTCTACAATACCACTTAAGTTACATCACTCAGAGATGTGAAAAAGACACCCCCTTGAGCGACACAAGTTACAGCAACCTAAGTGCTGTCCACACCAGCGCTTTCGTCAGGAAACACTCTCCGACCAACATAATTACTCCACTTCCGCAAGAGGCAGAAACTATGCTGACGGGAGACTGCTCTCCGGTCGGCATAGCGCATCTTCACCAGATGCGGTACACTGACGCAGTTGCATTGGTGCAGCTGCGATGATGGAGTGCTGTAGTGTAGACTTGCCCTAAGAGTCAAGTAAGTAATTTCTCTAAAGCCTCCTCTAAAGTACATTGCCACAGTAAGTGGGAGAAGCATAATTTGACATTCTGATGGTCTCAGATTTAAAATAATGGATGTCACTGTTTTGTTACACTACCTTAAATTACCACAGGTCTCCTACACTAAACTTGAGATTCTGTTCTCACACATGATCAGAAAATCATGGCATCTATTTCATACCAGTACAAGCTTGTGTTAAATGTACAACTTCTTTATGTCCTTTACTAAAGTCTGACAGCAGTGATCTCCCCAAACATGCATCTAATCTTTACATCTACACATGTGAAAACACCTTTGGGTCTTAAAACTATGAGTGCTGAATTATTTAAACTAGTATGTTGGTTAAAGATTTTTCCATAGTTTTGGCATTGTTCCTCTGTTCTTAAAATGTCAAAGTGCCATTAACATGTTAAGGAACATATTAAGGATACATTAAAATGAATCTCAATTGGAAATTGCATGCACGAGATGTGTAAGAGGAAAATGTAGGGCATGACAACAAGTGGCATGTAACATCAGAGATTATTACAATGTGTTTACAACTACTCACTATACTGCACATCACCTCTAGTGAATCACACCACTACTTAGATCTGTACTACTGTTAGTCCTTTGATACCACATGCTTCTTCAGCAGTGGAATTTGAGCTCTAGCTTTTAAAGGCCATATGTAATACTTGGAAACCCCATGATAAAACAATCGAAACACAGAAAACAGAGCTAGATGTTAGATACAGCACTGAAGTGAAGATATTATTGCAATAGCATCAAATGGCCAGCCTACTGGTCATGCTCTGAATTGCCATACAGGGGAAGGACTTAGCCTTCTTTTCTTGCATTCTTGCTACTCAAAGAGACAGAATACCTCACATTAATAAACAGCAACCACTCAAGAGTGCCCACGGGACTGCCATCCAGACAGCCTCAGTAGAAGAAGGATGGCTGTAACAAGGTGTAAAGAGGAAAAATGGGTGCTGGCGATTCTGAGGGCTCCAGAAGGGTCGTAGAACTTTCCTCCCATATCATGTGTGCTGTGGGGTGTGTGAGAATGAGGAGGGGGAGAACTGTATAGAGGCTATGGGTCTGATTCTATTCTGCCACACAGGACAACATCAGTGACATAACTAGAATTTCATTAGTGGAAAACTAGTGTGAGACCAGAATCATGCCCACGATAAATTCTGTTTATACCCTATTTAAGGCCCCTTTCCACAACCAGAGCATTGTTAAATAGCCTTAGTGTAAATGTGAATCAGGCCCACCGTCTCTGGTCATTCTCAGTGCCAAGATGCAATGTACAAAATGCCCATTCCTCTGGTAAAGCACCAATACCCAAATTCTGGGAAACAGTACCAATAATTCATATAAAATAAATCCATATGTACCACAGGGCCAGGAACACACAAAAATAATGCACCTACTTGATCAAGGTTAATACTATATTCCTAGTAGAAGGGAAAGGTTATTTTTATTACCTACAATCGTCTGATAATTAGCTGCAGGGCAGATTCAACAATATCCCGGGATGTGATTTCACAATATAATGAACAAATGTCTAGTTTTTTGCCATCTAAGAAAGCAACAAAACAAGAGCAGGACTTGTCACTATTTTGCTTATGGCAGGAATTAGACAATGCCCAGAACCCTGTAGCTACCCTGCGAGCATCTTAACTAGTTTGATTACATCATTGATTCCGTTACTTCAACAGTTCTGCTCTCCAGTATAGGCCATAATTGAAAGCAGCAGCCAGCAGGTATCAAATGTGAGTGAGAAATGTCTCCTGCTGAGTAAGTACTGACTGTGAACCAGATTCACTGTCTTGTAGGCAGTTTTGAAACGAAGATGTTATAAAGGAGAGGATCCTCAGATGGGTGGAGCATCTGTGGAGGATAAAGAGGCAAGCAAATTACCAAGAATGTTCAGAAGCGGAAACTACATTTAAAAAATGGCTATGAGGCAGATCAAAAGCGAAGAGATAAGATATTGTAAAGGATTTTTTTTCAAAGAGATACAAGAGAAATAAAAGGGAAAAGTTGAAGCACAAGGTATAAAACAACACATTTATCCTGACCTGCTTGCCTTCTTCATTCTGTAACTGGGAAGAAAGTCTTGTCCAAATGTTTTCATGCTAAGCAAAAAAACCAACCCCTCTTTTGATTAGTGATACTGAAGCTGAACAGCACAAAAATGATTAGTTCAGTGGGCCAAATTCTGCCCTTCCAAAGGGTCTGTTTCAAAGCCTACTGATATCAATGGGAGTCTTTCCACTACCCAAAGCATATTCAGGTTAATGCAAAGACTCCCATTGATATCAATAGGCTTCTAATCCTTGGAATTTCAAGCGCAAGGTCAGGAATGGGCCTAGTGAACCTTGAAGTGTCATGATACTCCAAAAAAAAAAAAATGATGGTAAGAATGGCATCATGAGGTTCTGTGTTGGAGCTGGAGTTACTAAGAAGCAATAAAGGGCTTTATTTAAAGGTAAACATTTTTTTCTCTAATTGCTAACACTGCAAATCAAACTGGGATTGTTCTAACTCAGGCATAATGATCAGTAATAAATATTTTGCAATTGGATCTTGGTTAAAAATGTGGTTGATACTATGTGAGCCAGAAGAGGATACAACTTTCTCTCTACTATTACAGTGCTGGTGTGCTAACAGAATTAAAAGCAATAAACAGTTTGCCTGTTTGTTTTTTAGAAAAGGCAAACAGAACAGACTCTGAATGCACACAAGGAATAGATCTGTGGAGAAAAATGATGCTATTTTTACAGTGATTTTTCTAACCATCACCAAACTTTAAAAAACTTTAATAGAAGTCAAAACTGCAAAACTTCTGGACGGTGTAAAAGTGAAAGGCTATGAATAGCTACCTCTGATAGTGAAATTAGAGATTATTGCATTTGTTTGGGTTCAATGAGTTACCTTCACTGAATGGAGCGACAGTCACTGACGCAACAATGAATAGTTTGCAGAGTATGGCATTGACATTGAAGCTGATATGAAAAACGTATCAGCAGCATAACAGATGGTGCTGAAAGCCTGGCAGGAGTTTTAAGGGGTTCTGCCGCTAGTGTCATCGGGGAGAAATTTGAAAACCTAAAAGTAATGCTATTTCACTTCATGAACCACGGGACCAAATTCCATGAAAGTCTGCCTTAAAGGTATCAGGCCTGATTTTCATTTACACTAAGGCTATGTCTTCACGGGGGAAAAAGTCGGTGTTTTTACACTGAGATAGCTAATGTGAGACAGCTACTGAGAGTTAAAGTACTCAGTGTACCTAACTGACCCCAGTACTACACACTAGTGTTGACCTCAACTGGTTACGTACAGGTTAAAAACCACAGTGCCCATCTCCACTACTATTTTATTTTAAGATGGCTACCACATTATAAAGCCACACTGTTTTTCTGTAGTGAAGTCTGTAGTGAAGTCCAACTGCCACTTTACCACTGCTTGGCAGTATAAAGATGCCTTAAAGTGGGTATCAATCACAGTTGGGCACACTTTCCTGTGATGTAAAACGTCCTTAGTGTTGATGAGAATCTGGTCTGATAACTTTAAGACAAAAATCACACTGAAACTAGTCCGGTGGTTCAATTACATTTAAAGTGTAATGTGTGAATCGTATGGACAAACGTAGCTCTGATCAAGTTTATTGCAGTCAGTTCATTTGCTCCCACTTAGACAAGAGCTAAATGTCTCCTACTGTACTTTCAGATGTTCTGCAAAGCAGCAAAATTTGCTGGAGAAAATGTAAAAAAAAAATTGGCTTCACCATCACAAAAAAAACAACAACCCACAAATTTTCTTTTCTTAGGGGATTGCATCTGCTTGTGCAAGCATTAATGCACTTTGTGAGAGTTATTATACCTTGGTTCATGTGTTTCAGTCAGACAAGTTGGCAATTCAAATTTCATGACAAAATGCTAACTTATCTTCACTATTGAAAAAGCTAATGAAGTGGTAAATAGCTGCAGAAGCAATGTTACATGCAATGTTCTGTAGGTTTTGAGGGCGTGTCATTATCTGTGAAACTGTATAGATGGAAAAGTAATGAAAGCCCACTAAGAAATCATAACATGCAAAAAACGCCTAAAGCTTTGAAACTTAGGACAGAATTATGTTTCAATTGTTTAAAAAGGAATACGATTTAGGCCTTCCAAAGAACTGCCCTAGATATTTTGGCCTGGATTCTCAGCTGGGACTGGTGTCTGCTGGGTGCTGCTTTGGAGAAGACCACAAAGTATCCAGAGCAGCTGCCTTATTCTGAGATTGGTTTTGTGCTACCTTCAGCCCTGGCATAATGGAGAGCAATCTTGAGGCTGCTTTACACTATGCTTACTGGCTATGGTTCCAAAAGAGATGTCCAACAAGTAACAACTGGCAGGTCACAAATTTCATTAGCAGCAGAAATAGTACTCTAGACATGCCCTCTCCTCCTGCTCACGAATCATTCAGGGTTGCCAGGCATCCAGTTTTCGACCGGAACGCCCAGTCAAAAAGGGACCCTGGCGACTCCAGTCAGCCTTGCTGACCAGGTTGTTAAAAGTGTGGTCGGCAGCGCAGTGGGGATAAGGCAGACTCCCAATCTGACTCCACGAGGCTCCACGAAGCAGCCGGCATTTCCCTCCGGCTCCTAGGTGGAGGTGTGGCCAGGTGGCTCCGCATGCTGCCCCCGGCCACAGGCGCTAGCAACACATGGTTCCTGGCCAGTTGGAGCTGCAGAGCCAGCACTCAGGGCAGGGTCAGCACGCCGAGTCCCCATGGCAGGGGCCGGGCCTCGGGGAAGGGGCAAGGCAAGGGTGATCGGTTTTCTGCAATCAGCAAGTTGGCAAACCTAGAATCATCCCCTATACTGGGGGACGCAGGGAGTTGGCTACACAGGCTCTATGGTAGCTAGGGACTCTTTGAATATGGGCTTCAGTAACACTGCATTCTTACACCAGGCTTGCACTTGGCCCAAAATGTGAGCGCATTAGCAAAATACCTAGAATGGCGAAACAGTAGCAAGTAAATTTTACCAAACATAGAAATGGTTTCCAATGCGAGTCATTTCCTTCTAAATTAATTCACAGACTGAAAACTTTACTGAGCCTAAGTTCCAAATGCAAGAATTGCTTCTGTCCCTTGCTTATGACACAGATGGACATCAGAAATCAGCTCCAGACAAAGTAAGCCCTTTTTGTTGCCATCTGTGATGTGCGCCATATACAAAGAGTCCCATGAGGGATCTTATGAAGCTGTACTATTAAAAGTTTTCAACATACTGTTTTAAACAAGCAGACTCAAGAGTCAGTGTCATCCTGTGTATCATATAAGCACTGCCAGCTTTCTTATTAACATACCTATTTTGTTTCCTGCAAGTTCAGACATCCACACTGAGTTTTTAGCCAAACGACAGCCGTATGGTTTCATAAGTGTTTTCAGATTTCATCCCAATCTTCCTTGCAAACTGTTGAATTCAAGTACTGTCCACTTACTGAACCTCAGTTTCTATGGTCCTGCTTTGTGGTTGTTTATATTTTTGTTTGCTTGTTTGTTTTCTGAATCAATCCTCTTTCATAAATCTCAGCAAGACACCAGACCTACCATGGATGGTGCCCTCTGCCAGCGTGGTATCAACAGAGTCTGTCCAAAAAACATTAATGAGATATTTTGTGTGCCTGCCTCAACTATCACAAATATAGTATGGCTACAGAACTAGCCAATGGATTACAGCAGACTACTTCAAAATAAATATTTCATAGCTCTCCAAAAATGGCAACATTTTAAACTCCAAAATCCAAACATTTCTGGCATACGTGTTAGGTGCTAAATATTCTGAAAGAAAGTGATTCAAGGGAGTTACCTTACCAGATCATACTAGTAGCCTGCCCTTATTAGTGGCCTATTATACCTAGAAGAGGTCATGGGGTTCATATGAGATTTAGGTTAAAAGTTAATCAGGTTTAGTCAATATTAAAAGAAGCATATACAACAGTCCACAACTAACAGTCTCTGTTCATCTAATTAGCACTACATTTTCAACAGTGTCTGTCCACTACTTTAGGAATACCTCAAATTTGGGTGCACAACTTGAGTAACATAGAAGTCTGACTTTTAGCACCCACAATTCCAATGCAACTAAGGGGGGCAGCAACCAGTTAGCACCTCTGGAAATCAATATCATTACTGATTTCAAGCTGGGCACCTGATAATGGAGACGCTTACAAATAATGAGTATTTTTAGGCCTTAGTTTCTCTCTCTCTCATTCTGTCCCTCATTCTCTCAGACCAGTTCTTCAAACCAACCCAGTTCCGCAAACTTCAATGGGAATTTTTCCAGAATAAGTATTGCAGGGCTGGGTTCTCTTTTTTTTCCCTCTGACTTTCATTATCATCCCTAAATCACTCTATTTAATTTGATGTTTTTTTAAAAAAAATACAGTAATGTAGGAACAAGTACAATTTTTCATACCATTTACAATGGAAGCTTAAAGACTAAAATACTACACAAGCCATTAGTTTCTCAGTACCCTGCAAGGGATTAAAGTATTTCTTAATCAACTGCTAAAGCACAAAAGAAGGCCAAAGCCTAGACTTTAGCAAAGCTGGGTAATAGTAAAATTTGGAAATGTTCAGATAGCTTTGATACCATCACAACAAGAAGCAAAGGATACAATCACAGCAAGAAGTGCAGCAGTTATTCAAATCTGCTGAAAACCAATTAGTAACTTGGCAGTTTCTTAGTCTGCAAAAAACAGCTTTGAGGAACCACATGACAGTAACCAGTGCACTGATTTTTAACAAGGTCACAAAAAGCTGACCACACCAACACATTGTTGTTATTATTTGATGCTTCTAATGACAGAGGGCAACCAAAATAGCCAACTCAGGAGAAGTGGATAAAGGAAACTACTTTTTATGGCATTTAAGTAGCTTTCCAAAAGACCTTAACTGCACCTATGCCATACTATGGGTCATGACTGCTAGGCAATCCATGTAGAAATGGTCTCACTCCATCACTCTAAATGTGATGGACTGCATGAGGTAAACTTTAATGCATCAATACAACCCCCTCCCCCCACAAAAAAAAAAAAGAAAAAGAAAACAAAGTATGTTCACCTCTCATTCACATAATGGCTAAGGATGAAAAAACAGATCCATGATAGATTAACAGCTTAAATGAATGGCCAGTTCTGAATGCTCTACAGTGCTGCTCAGCTACAGCTGCACAAACCCCATAGACTGAACCACCTCTTTCAAAAGGATGCCTCCAGGAGACAAGAACCACAGTACCAGGGCATATTAGAAGTGACTTCCCTTGGCCATATCCACACCTGTCATCTACTTTCACAGGAAGGCCATGTCATAATCAGGCATTGCCATTTTTAACTACTCTTGGTTTCAGGAAGAAAAAGGGAGTGTAAAATAAAATGCCAATCATGGCAACATGTCTATCCTGTCTCACTCTGTATTTCAGGTGATTGACAGCCCTGCGCTCCTGTAGCATACAAAGGCAAAAAAAAAAAAAAAAAAAAAGGCAGGCATTCTTTTCCGTCTGAAATGTTTGACAGATTTAACAGCTTTCTGAAATAAAAACTGATGAAATCTCAAATAGAAAAGTCCACCTCCTGTACACATGAGAGATTACATTTCAACAGGTGAGGTTTACTACTATCTCTTAGACAGATGCAGATTTCATTAATTAATTTATTTATTTGGCAGTTGTTAAAACTGTAGGGATGACTACAGCTTTACTATTGGTGCACAGTCTACCTCTTGCTGCTCTGGATGCTGAAGGCTTCAGCGTGAGGCATGTTTCAGGATACTGTTGTCACAACCTGAATGCAATTTCAAGTCCTGTTACCGACTAGACCAACACTTTACTGATATTTTGACCTGTATTTCTGACACGGTTAAAGTGAACCAAACTGACAAGCTACTGAAAATTCAGGCAGCTGCAGACACACGAACAAAATGAAATATGGGAAGTAGTTTAACACAATGGCCTGAATAGTCAAATAGAATAGGATTTTTTTCTAAAAGCTACTAGTTATAGACCAGAAATCTACAGCAAACTTTTTATAGTGATAGTAAATTCATAAAATGTATCAAGGAATCATCTACAATGAGACAAAACATAGGAAGCTCACTCCCTGGTACAAAGGCAGCAAACCAAAATAGTGCACTGGAATGCGAGCGGTCTTAACTACAGGAAGAGAACTAACTGCACATAGGGCTGAATCCAATGTCCATTCAAGTCAATGAAAGTCTTTCCATTGACTTGAGGGGACATTGGATTGGGCCCATATTACAAAGAAGAACTTTTCAAATGTTACTGTGTACTGGGTTCATGTTTCTCTACATACACACCATGGACATATACTTTTTAAAAGAGAGAGCCAGATCCTGCACGCGTTACTATTGACTTCACTGAGAGTTTTTGGCTTGAACCTGCAGTGTTGAAATTAACATATATAGAGAGCTTGAAGGATCAGGCCCAAAACACTCATACACAATATTGAAGTCAGTACAAAATGTGATGGTATCCTACTATCTGTGCTTTAAAGTTAGAATGAAGCCAGTGAATGTAGAGCTATTGTAACCAACATGAGCATCTACAGTTAAGATACACAAAGTTATTTTGTTTCCAGAAGTTTGAACAATGTCAATAAATAAACAAACAAATCTCCAACGGGATGAATCAACAACAGGGTCAGGCTGAAGGTAAATCTCTTTCACAACTGAAACAAGAATTTTTGTTTGGGTTTTATTTGTGTTTCAAGGACAATATTACTATATAAGGCTAAAAAGTAAGCATTATTACTGATAGAAAAATATTTATATATACTTTTCAGGAACTGATTCACAATCATACAATTAAGAATATTAATAAAAATACCTGACCCTGGCCGGTGGTGAACACTTTCTACAAAATAATATCTTTCAACTCTCATTGACTTCAACAAAAGTAGACTGCACTTAGCACCTTAAAACAACAATAGTATTAAACCCTAGATAGATGTATAGACAGATAGATAGATAGATGGACAGACAGTCAGATCTTCTATTTTAGTGGTATCTGGGAATCTTGCAACATTCCTATATTTTCTGGCATTTGAGCAACTTACAAATTGATTTCAATGAATACATAAAACTCTGTATTTCTCACCTTCCATCCATTAATCAGCAGAAATGTTTGTTTTCTTTGTTGTTGGTTTTTTTTATGTTTGTCTTTGTTGCTGTTTGTAGGTGCTATCCAAAACCTGCTCCCACTGAAGTCAATAAAGGTGATAGACAAATACAGTAGACTGATTTCAGGAGGTGCTCTGCACTGTGTTTGATTGAATTCAAAATGGATTAATCTGGAGTTCAATCAAGCCCACATTTATTTGACTCCGAGTTATTTTATATTTTGGATATTTTATATCAGCATCACCTGCTCCCCCCACACTAGTTTTTTGTAAAAACAAAAATATCAGACAAGATCCTCAGCTGGGTTAAATCAGCATAACTCTACTGAAGTAAATGAAACTGAGCTGATTTACCCCAGCTGAAGATTTGGCCTCAGATTTTTAATTCTTACTATTAAGAGTGTATGTAAATGAGAGCTTATTGTGTTCTTCCTGTAGATAGAGCATGCATATTCGAAAACAGTACTACAATAGTGACATAGAGATTTTACTAATGCAAAGTACAGTGTGGTATTTTGCAAAATATAACATGACTACAAAGAGACTTCACAGTAAACTACAGCAACTGCGTGACAACTTGAAAGAATGCTAATCTCCTGACAAAGGGTGAACAATTCAAGTTTCACTTTTCATGTGGTATGATAGCAGAAACACTACAAAGATACACAGAGGTTTATAATAACTTTTCATTCTTGCTAACCTTGCTAACTGTTGAAGTAGCAAATGATCTACTTTATAGGCACGATCTTTGTAGGTGAACCTGCTAGCGTTTAGACACCTAATTACCCGAATATGTCTACAAATCAGATAATCAAACAACCAAATGTATTTTCACTCACAATTCACTGTGCTCCCAAAACCAGAGGTTAGACTGAGTCCACTTTAAAAATATGGAGATAATTGACACAATGGGCCAAATTCTTCCATGATTTACACCGTGCAACTTTCTTAATGAGGACAATATGAAGCTGACATAAAGAGATAATGGGCCTTACGTTTGTCTGACTTACATCCATGTGGTGTGAGCCTCGTCTGCACGGTTTTTGTACCAGTATATCTATTTTGATTAGAGCTACGGTTTTTTTTAGCAAAATAGTTATACTGGTACAGGACACAGTTATATCACTATAAAGGTGCCTTATCCCAATTTATCTTATTCCCCTTCCCATACAGAAATTATACTGGTTTAATGCATCCTTGTAATGATATAACTGCATCCACACTAAAAGGGTTATATCACTCATACTATAATGGTATAGTTAACACGGTACAACTTTTGTGCGTGGAGAAGCCCTTAAGGTCACAATTCTGCAAGATGCTAAATCTTAAGCAAGTGCGTAAGCCCTGTTAGGACTAGTCATATGCTTTAACTTAGACAAGTGCTTAAGTTCCTTGCTGATTGGAATCCTGGCAAGAGAAAAAAAATGGCACGTTATGTGTTCATGTTGATTTCTAACAGAAATACACCAATGTCTATAGATACGGGGTAAATTCCTCCATGATTTACATCCTGGGTAATATCTTTCTTGTAAATGGGATTGAGTAAATCAGGGAAAACTAGAACGAAATGTCTACAGTGATATACCAAGCATATATGATTTTATAGATCATCCTCAAGACATTCCACCACAGGCTGTGAATTAAAAGGAAAAACCAAGGCTGCAGCAGGAAATGCTGTTGATGATTTAGTTTCACTTTTTCCCTCTGTGTTTGTATTGAATCAACACCTGCACTAAAGGAAGTACCAGAGAGAGCTGTACTTCAGAGGTGAATGAATGAATACAGGTTTTAAAGGATTTTAGGATGTTTTTAGATGGAAGATGCTAAGTAAATTCAAATATTATCTATGGCTATTACTAGATTTTTCAGAATACACTGCTTTCTGACTGCTACATTATATTCAGTTATGTTGAATACCAGATGGGTCAGATGAGGCCCACAGTAAGCAGGCACAATGAGACTGCACAGAGCAGGCACTTTTGTAAATGAGAGCTGTATATATATATATGTGTGTGAGTGTGTGCATATGTGTGGATAGATATACAGATATATGGGCGTATGTGTATGTATATATGTATATATAAAATATGTGTCAGTGTATTACATGCTTGATATATGGCTAAACAACTCTAACGTGAAAATGAATAGTATAGCATTCATGGAGCAATTTTACCTATTATTCACCATTCCTCACATTAAATTTTGTATGTGTTTGTTTTCTGGCCCAATATGAACTTCTGTGTAATCCATACAGGTAAACTGTGTACTTAAAGAGTTGTCAAATGTAAATGGGTCACAGTTTTCATATCTTTAACATCTGTTGTTTATATCCAAGAAAGCACACCAGGGGCAAGAAAATTAATTCCCCAATTGCTGTCAACTGAGTTAGGGAACAGCAATAAACAGCTTACTGTAAAGCCTCTAGCTACAATAAAATTGCTGTCAATAAAGTGAGGCTGATATGGTTTTGCTAGAAGAACAGATTCTTTGAAAATGAAAATCTGAAATGGTAACTAGAAAGATCCCTTCTTGTCCCTAAACACAAAAGAACAGTACCACAAAACTCCAATAGCATTAAACTCTTAGGATCCTGTTCTCTCTACCATGTGTGATGTGATTCTTATTAGCATTTATGAAAGTTAGGCACTGCACATCCAGGTGAGAACAGACTGCAGTGATTCAGACAAAAATTCTCTGCATGGAAAACTGATTTCAAGAGAAAGGAAGCTTGCTAGGCTTTTACCGTATGTAGCTGTATACAGAAAATGTTCCTTATTATAGCTTAGCATTTACAGTGCCACAATTGAAAACAGTATTATAGCTTAGGGTTATGTTCAGATTTCCATTATAACCGTGAGTTTTCACATGCTCTTAACTTGCTGAAAAACTCTCCTTTTCAGCTGAAATTTTCCATGCTTAGTCTCAGTTCAAAGATGAATTTCTTTAGCCAGTTGAGCAAAATATGTTATCCTATTTTTGAGCTATGCAAAGATGGAAAAGCATACTGTACTTTTTCAGCATTTCCAGTTTTTTAAAGACATACATAACTCAAAAACAGCTGAATTTTATATGTTGAAGTTCTCTCAGTGGCTAGTCCTCACCAAGGACTAATGTCCAGGCTAATGTAAAAATAAAATAAAAATAAGCATAAATAATTGAAACAATGAAATTATAGTTGATAGAAAATGCAACTTTGCGCATCTGCAGTAAAAAATTGCCACTAAGAACAATACTATTTACGGGACTATGGAATGCTATGAATATGTAATGGCAATCTTTACAAGGTATGAAAAATTCTGTACTGCTATTCCACTGTGGATTACCACAGTTGCACACACTTTCAACTTTGCAACTGTGGAAGAACACATTAAATGCATTAGTGTTTTAATCTTTTTTTCCTTAATTAACAGAGAAACTGAATACAAAAGCTTCAGGTTACAATTTTAAACACTCCAAAGTCAAAAATGCCAAACATTACATTTGACAGAGCAAGCTTAAGTGATCTTCACTCCTAATAGTGAGTCTTCATTCTTCATATTCACGCCTTACTCAGCAAAACTCCCACTGACTGAATAAGGAGCACAGAATTGGCCCCACAGAATACACTGCATTACTGTTATGCAGTTAAATACATACTTTAATATGCAATATGAGAAATGTGTGTAAGTTAAGGTTACTATGAGATCCTTAATTTTTTGTATTTTTTGTCTTTTGAGTGCTTGAAAACGTAGGGCCAAAGTCAGTGCTTGTTTACCTTGATTGAATTCAGTGGAATTGTGCACATTTCCGAAAGGGTTTAATTTTGGTCCAGGTACAGAAAAGTATTTAAGCATGTACTGTAGTCCATCCCAACTTAGGATAACATTTTAGCAGATGATTACCTCTGATCCTGTGCTTACATCCATTGACTTCAATGGAATATATGTATGCACTTTAAATTAAGCACACACTTAAGTGCTATTCTGAATAGGAATGCTTTCATGAATTGAAGTCTTTGCTCATAACTTTCACTGTGACATCAATGTAAGTTTTTAGCCCTAAGTTACTGCAGTTTTACAGTGGTGTAACTCCTTCCAAATTTGTTGGGACAGAGTTACATTAGTGTAAAATTGGAATACAGCGTGGTGATTTGACTTTCATTGTCTACCATTTCACTATTTATCCTATTGCTAATATTATGACCCTGAGTAGGGTTTTTATAAAAGAAAACCCTTTCACACACAAAAATGCAACATGCTGTCTTCTGCTGTATTTTGTACTTAGTTGTTTGGTGCATTGGCTTAATATTTTGGATAATGTTTTTGTTCAGCTGAATACTGAAATGAACACTGACGGAACACCCTGCATAGATTTCAGTATTATTCATGGGTCATATTAGTGACTACAAAATCTGAGCAACAAGATCTGACAGTGGGTAACATTCTTTTCACGCTCCTAATTATGTTAATTAGCTCTGAAAAGACACTCCCAAGTTCAAGTATTCAAAAGTGCTCTGCTCAGAGCAGCTACCAGGTGTTCTGCATCATAGGCACTTGGGGAGGGCTTTGGTTTTTATACTGGGCACTTTTTGAAACACCAACCAGCATAATTCGAAGTGGTGAACAGAAGTTTAGCCAAGCAATTCCCATTGGATTTGATGGCAGTCACATAGCTAAAGCCCAACAAAGTATTCTGAAAATTTAGGAGTCCTGAAAGATTTTATCATGGGACCCAGTCCTAGCAGATGACTTAAAGTCAATGGGAGTTTTGCCTGAATAAGTGTGTTTTAGTTTATCTGCAGTACCTAATGCAATGTATAGGTGTTTTCATCTTGGATAATAATCTCAAATGACATTTTTAATGGAAAATATATCATGATAACATTTCTCAGGTAAATATTCCCCTAACCTTCTCCCTTTTTTATTCCAACATTCTCTGCAACGTTTCATGGACCCTTTCCAAACTACAGAAAGAAAAACTTTCTGCAAAAGATGCAGGTGACTACTTTTCTATAGCTTTTCAGCATAAAATACAGAAATCCTCAATTCTAAATGCAAGAAAACAGTACTATGCACGGAATTAAACACTTTTTCACAGAGGACTTTAAAAAAATGCATTTCAGATCTTACATTATTTTCACCTAACATTCTATAAGAAAGATTTTATTTAAAATTTTATATTCTACTTTAAGGACATACTCTATATCAACAAGGCTTTAAAAAACCCCAACAACCCATACCTATGAAACTATATTTAATTTCTGTATCGTCACAGGGAACAGTAGCAAAGATACATCCTAACTCTAGAGATCATAGATAAATACCAGACTGCTAACTCATGCTGCCACTGTTGGCTGAACTCAACCGTCAGAAAATGTTATGAGGTCAAAAACCTCAGTTCCTGTACCACTGATCAACTGGAAAAACTCTTTTAAAAATCAGGCTTATGAATGGAAAAGCTCAATTATAATAATTGTTTATATTGTTTATGTTTTATATAAAAAGAGTAATAAAATACAGTTGCATTTTCAGTCCCATGTAACATTATACCTCTTCTATAGACTGATTCAAAGTCCATGGAAGTCAATGAGAATCTTTCCATTGCCTACAACAGGATTTGAATCAGGTCCATAATAAAAGAGTGTGAGTATACTGACTTGTGTTATTACTAAAATTCAAGCAACATTTGTTTAATGTAAAGAACAAAAAAAAGTGAAAATGTTGCCTGTAGGTTTTCTGCCCACATTCAGCATCACTGTTCAGTGCTGACATATTCTGTCAGCTAAATCATTTTGGTGAGCTTAATTTCCTTTAACTTCTTTGGGAGGCTGAAGGGGATTAAAAGTGATTCTTTTAACAGAACATGGGAAGTTAATTTAAGTAAAATTATGAGCACCTCTGAAGACCAAAGAAGGAGGTTTTCAAATTTTGTAACTAAAATGAGGGAAGAGAGTATTCCCTCATCTGAACAACCACAGATTACCCAGAGCTGCTCTGCACTGGAGGTTTTGTAAATCAGCATTTTTTTAAAAATGTACGCTGACAGGAGTGCTACTGTAGTGCATAAAACATTCTGAGAGTTTACAGTGCTTTAAAGTCCTTGTGAAAGATAGATTTTTTGGGTGGAGAGTTTTCTAAGTGTTTCTTCAGTGTCTCATTTCAAGTCTATTGACGATTTTTGGAGTAGTTACCTAGAGAGCAGATGCCTTGTAAGTGCCTGTTTAAAACAAGGTGTCTTGTTAGTATGACACCTTACAGACACCCAAAAGTCAAGACATGGTTTGGGGAACATCACATTCATCTTAGATAAGGCTAATGCAACAGCAAGGAAATTACTTGGTCCTAAACTTGCTACAGACAAAATCTTTTTTGCAAAGACAAATTTAAATGTTCCTTGCCTGCTGCTCTAAGATTCATACTTTGTGGACCCCTAATAAATTCAGACAAATCACCATATATTGAAGAATACAATGCCTACAGTAACATGAAGTTGATTGCTAAACCCTAGAAAGTTGGTGCAGTGAAAATTAAGCACTAAGAAGCTGCTTTGCAAACCTGTACATTTAACTACTGGTTGCTCCAGTGCAACTATGATTAAACAAAAGGTTTCTTTGGCTGTAGTACTACTTTGATCCTCCCTCCCCCATTTCCTATCTACTGCAGGATTGGCACCTGGCCAGCACAAGCGACACAGTACCTTAGTGCCATCTACAGGCTATATTGACATTCTAATTTAGTGGCAAAAGACAAGCATCAATGAAATAAATTAGACAGCGCTGCATTTAAATCTTTATTAGCAAGGAATTATTAGACCTAAGAAAAACTAATGCTGGATTTGGTTGAAATGTGAGTTTATCACCTTCCTAATCCCTCTTCATATGGCATATTTCACAGTTTAAAAGGAGTTATGACAGAACACTTATGCATAACTAAGATGAGAAAATATGTACAATGGGCTGATTTTTTTCTGCATAATTAAGTTGTATTTAGAGCAAATGCATTCGTTTTGAAAGTATACTTTGGCCATTTTTGAAAATATGCTAAAAACTTTCTATTAGATCCCCTACTTTACTCTATAACAACAAAATAATTACAAATCAAAACAGAGGAAGACTTCCTTATGGCTTAGTTATATCCTACCAACAAACCATATGCTTCACAGATGAAGTTCCTTGGAAATTCTGCTATCTTTGTAAGTGAAAAAATAAGAACCCCTTTAACAACAGTAACTTAACAATATTCCAAATTAGTTTGAAATATAAAAGACACTCAAACCAGCCTCACTTGAAATTTAAAAGTGAATTTACATATCCCCAAAGTAACACATTAATCCTAAAACAGTCAAATTTTCTCTTTGAGTGGAATCTGGCATATTAGAAAACACAGTTTTTCTTCTTCAGTAACCTTTACACTGGGACACCCTTGGGAAAACAATTTGGCTTTTAACAATTTATTTCCATTTTTGATCTGTTGTTTATGCACACACACGTGAGTGTGTGTGTGTGTGTGTGTGTGTGTGTGTGTGTTTGCATGTGTGTGTATATGTGCACGTTCTTTTTAATAATCAGTGACTCTTAAAACTGTGAAATATCAGAGGCATTTTACAAGTCCCCAGACAGATGGTAAAGTGGTCTTTTTTCTCTCTCTCCATATTATAACCAAGCTAAAAGTAGACCTAAACAAAAGACAAACTGGCACTTTAATACTGGTTGATTGGGCATTTGTATGCAGTACTTATAGACCAGTAAAAGTGCTCATTTACCTGTCTGGTGTGTAAGGGGCCCTTTGTCTTGAAGCCTCCTTGGGAACTGCACTCTGAGGCACTGAAGTGATCTGAACTAGTGGAAGAGCGTTTGGAAAGGGTGTCACAACCACCAACAAAGGTGTTGTCCAATGGAAGTTCCTGAATCACATGATGCTTTTTCACTGATACTGGAGTGTCAGGTTTAAGATGAAAAGCAGACTGTGGAGAGGCAGATTTGTAATGCTTAGCAAGATCAGGACTGTTAGGCTTAAAGGTTGTTGGTGGTGCTGTGCCCCAGTCAAATCTTCCTATACTTTGCTCCTCCAGCTCAGCTGGAAGGCTTATTGTCCCGTTGATAGGTTCATGAACAGCATCATCAGGTTTCGACTCCTCAATGGTAACAAAGTTCAAAAGAGAACTTTTAGGAGACTTCCTTTTCTTCCTTTTCTTTTTCTTGTTCTGTTTGTTCTCCTGATTGGGAGACATCCATTCAGCACCTTGCTTGCTCCTTTGTGCCGCTTTGAACCTAGACGCATGTCGACAGCGAACCAGAACAGTGACAAATATCACCACTATCACAACCATAGCACCTGCCACTATAGCAATCATGATAGTAAGATAGTCCTCATTTTGATAGGGTTGGCTACTGTCCCCTATATTCCTGTCCAAGGGTGTTTCCATAGTCCTACGTATCAAGTCATAAATATAAGAGGCATTTCCAGCAGTGTCATTTACATACAAAAATACAAGCACAAGAGTATGCAAGGATTTAGGATAACCCAAGTCACTTATGTTGACCACTAAACGATGCAGCCCCACATCAGTAGGAGCTGGTTTTTCTTCCAGAGTAATATTACCTGTCACTGGATCAATACGAAATAAACCTTTGTTATTTCCACTTACAATTGTATATTTAAGTTCAGCATTCATTCCAGTGTCTATATCCACAGCAAATACTTCTGCTACGACAGAGCCTGGGATTGCTGAGAGTGGCACCAACTTAAAAGAAGTATTAGAAGGTGGGTATATGACAACTGGGCTGTTATCATTAACATCCATGACATTTATTGTTACTTTTGCTGTAGAAGAGCGAGGAGGTTGTCCTCCATCAATGGCCTTGACATCAAAGGTGTACGAACTCTGCTGTTCTCGATCAAAAGAAACATTGGACTTTATAACTCCAGAGTAAGGATCCAGCACAAAGTTCTCATTATCATTCAGGATGGAAAGGGTCACTGCTTTATTTTCCCCGGCATCTGCATCGGTCACTGTGATCACTCCCACGGTGCTATACTTTGGTAAGTTCTCAGATACAAAAAACTGAAAGTGATTATGAGTAAATTTAGGACTGTTGTCATTTTCATCCAGCACAGTAACAATTACAGCCGCTTGACTCTGCAGAGGAGGGGTGCCGTTGTCCCTTGCTGTTACAGTGAAAATGAAACGTTCTTGCTCTTCTCTATCAAAAACTCTGGAGGCTGTCAAAACTCCCGTCTTTCGATCCAGATCGAAAAAGGAGGCATTAGGGCCAAGCTGATAAACAATGTCTGCATTTTTCCCACTGTCTTCGTCTGTGGCACTAATAGTTGTTAAGTATAGACCACGACGGTTGTTTTCAGAAACTGACAGCTCAATTACAGGCTGGCTGAAAATTGGAGGGTTGTCATTTTCATCCTCCAGTTTAACTCTTACCAGGGCAGTCTGGTTCAAACTGGGCTTGCCAGAATCAGAGGCAACAATTTTAAAGCTGAATTCTTTGGTGCCCTCATAGTCCAACAAGGAAGAGGTCTCTAACAAATACTGGTTGTCATAAACTGCCTTCAAGTGAAATGGGACCTCTCTCTCAATGAAACAGATCACTTTGCCATTCACATCAGTGTCCTTATCTGAAACTGTAATTAGGGCAATCTTTGTATTGACAGGATCTTTCTCAGATAAGTATACTGTGCCATTGATGGGACTTATAATGTACCTGAGGTCTATGTTAGGAGGGTTATCATTTACATCAGTGACATTGATGGTAACAGTTGCCCGAGCAGGAGTAGAGCTACCGTCACTGGCCAGCACTGTCACTTTGTGAATAGCAGTCTCTTCTCGATCTAAGGACCTCTGAACTGTAATCAGCCCTGTTGTGTTATTTAAAGCAAAGAGCCTTTTGGTTGCAGGGGCAACTTGGGCACCAAAAATATATCTGATTTCTGCATTGCTTCCTACATCTGCATCTGTAGCATGAAGCTGAATTACAGAGGTGCCTACTGGGGCATTCTCTGGTATGTGAACCTCCACCTGACTCTCTTTAAAAACTGGCCTGTTATCATTGACATCACTTACTGTGACTTGCAGTATGGCTGTGCTGGATTTCTGAGGGGTTCCTCCATCCTCTACTTTGATTTTCATCACATAGGTGTCCTTCTGCTCTCTATCCAAGTTTTGCTGTACAATCAGTTGAGGCCATTTCTCTCCTTCTGGAGTTTCAACAATATCCAGTCCGAAGACACTCTGCCCATTTAACAATTCATAGTGCTGTACACCGTTGAAACCAGTGTCAGGATCAGTTGCTGATGGAATTGGAAAGCGGCTGTTGATCAATGTGTTTTCAGGTATGGAAATATTGATGACAGGGGATGGAAACATAGGTGCATTGTCATTGGTATCTTTTACAATTATTTTTATTTTGATCAGCCTAAAAAAGTCATTGGGGAGAATCACCACTTCAAGTTCAAAAAAACACTCATTTTCTTCAGCATAGGAGGCTCCAGCACAGAGTTTTTCTCTGTCTATTCTATTAGAGGTGGTGAAGATTTCCCCGGTGGTGCTGGACACTTTGACCAAAGGGGCATCCCCTGCTTTAGAAACCAGTCTGTAGACAAGGCTGGCACTGGTCCCTGTGGCAGCATTGATGTGAGAAATGTTCAGATCCTTTGGTATGTTTCCTATGGGTACATTTTCAGGCAGCTCCTCTCTAATAGTGTAAATAAGTTCTTGAGCTATAGCTGAATCCAGCCTTAAACAGGCAATCAGAGCGGCCAACAGGTAAAAATCCCTCAGGTCCATGATAATGTGTTTATTCTCTTTTTCTGGATTTTAGGATTTAAAGGTTTCCAAGGAGGAATGGTGCACGATTTGCAAGAGGAGGCGTGCATGGACTGCAGGATGCATTACATCTCATTTCTTATTTGGAGACAGCAACTGTCAACACAATCACACAGAGGAGCATTATTGTTTCACAAAAAAACCCAAAACAAATCCACAACCACCAAGAACTACTACTCATTTTCGCAATGTACACTTGCACACTGCACATATCCCTGCTTCTCCCTTTTACAAGCAATCCCGGACGAATGCACCAATATCCCGTTAGTTACACATACCGAGAATGGAATTAACTCTCTGCCGTACTAAAAGGCAGCTACAGTTTCAACACGTACTTTCCAAATCGTTTCTTAGCACTTGGTGTAATAATCAGTAATGTGCAATCCCCCCTCCACCCATGCATTTGGTGACAGTGAAAAACCTTGCTGTACTTCTCTAGGATTCTGTGCTAACTGCAATGTCAGCTGCCAATCGTAATTTCTTGTTTCCTTCCGTGCGGGTTTTGTTTTTTGGTTTTTTTGTTTTTTTTTGCTAACCAGATTTTTCTTTCCTCCTGGTGCCTTGCATACCCCACTATTGCTACCGTACTGAGAGATAAGCACCCGGACATGCTGCAGCAGCAGTCGTCACTGGCTACTTCACATCCCTATTAACTAAGGAGACAATAACAGGACTCACAGTTTCTTACACAGTAAGCTCGGTGTCTCGTCTCCAGATGTTGGATACTTCACCTTATGTTTAAACTTTATTTGATTTTTAAAACAATCTAAATCAGAGGGATTGGGGATTCAAAATGCAACTCAGAAGCAACCTAAATGTTTCCAAAGAACATGCAGAAAAAAATATGTTCTGATCACAGGAGGAGGGGAAAAGGTGCAGTCTTTTACCACTGACACTGATCTCCCCTCAGGATGTTATTAGCAGCTGTCACACATAAATACTGCAGACTGATAATGCAGGTAAAAAAAAAAAAAGACTTCTGCCTAAATGTTCTATTAACCGCAAATTAAATGGTGCACGGCTCCAGGCATCTACATACTTTAGTGGAATTGGTCAGCGCCTAAGCACTACATCTTATCTGCATTAAAGCTGCACGGTAGCTGATGCCTGTGATCACTTCCAGCAGAGTGATGCAGGTAGGGATGCAGAGACAGCCGAGTAGGTGAGCCTTTGCCACGAACAGCAACTGAATCAGAAACACAGATTCTCTACTTAGATAAATATATTTAGTATTTTTTTAGAAAAAAAAATCAGAGACACGGTGCATGTGTAACTTTGCACTTACACTGGTTGTCTACCTTTGCCGATCTGCTGCGGCTCAGCAAGGATCTGATCCAACACATACAGCACAAAGCATCTGCTAAACCACCGGTTTTGGAGAAATCAGCAGCAGCCAAACGCTTGCTCTTTGCGAAATGTGTTGCTTCGGGGTGGGAAATTAGCAACTCCAGAGAACAAATTCACAGTTCTGTCGTTAGTCATCCTCTCCACGTTTCATTTCTATCCAGCGACGATCCTTCTGGTGCTTAACGTGCATACACCACCACAACCAACCAGCAAGCACAAAAGCCAGTGCACTTCTTTAGATCAGGGGTATTTTCCACTCTACACTGCACACATTTTCCATTCCTGTCTCCTCAGTGTAGAGAGGCGGGCATGTTAAGTCTGTAAGTTCTTATTAGAAATGTCAGAGTTGGGCTGGTTGATGCTGCTCTCTCCTTCTTTGCATCTCTGGGGTGATAGGAGCCAAAGGAAATCCTAATAGGTTATTGCTTTAGTGATGGAAGGAAGCTACAGCGCGTCCCCTGCCTTTCTCCCTCCTAGTGTCTCTTTCTTTCTCTCCTTCTCTCTCTCTCTCTCTGAACTGAAATTTCTTGATATAACTCTCAATAAGCCCAGAGGGAGGGTGTGAGCATTGCTAAGCCACCCCTCCTGTGGCACCCGATTGGCCTGCAGCAGCAGGGGAGGAGGCTGGAGCGGCGCTGCCCTGGCATTGGCAGCCAGGCGCGTCGGTCGGGCAGCCGGGGCCGCGGGGAGGCGGAGCGGAGGAGGAGGGTGAGCGGAGCTTGCAGCCGCCGCGCGGGATGGTTAATGGGTTTGCGGGCAGCGGCGGAGGACGGGAGCGCGAGGGACGCGGGGGGGGATGGCGCGGGAGCCGGGACCTCTTGGGTTCAGCCCTGGGAGCCGCTGCCGGGCTGGCGGGAGGAGGCTCCTGCCTGCCGCCGCCGCCGCCTTCCAGACGTGGGCAGGAGGGGGGTCCGTGCATGCGCCCGGCTCCCAGCGGGACGTGGCTGTGTGCTCCCGAATCGCAATGCGGGGGAGGGGAGCGCGGCCCCAGCTTGCAGGGGCGGCCGGCGGCCCTGCATGGTGCCGAACTGCGCCGGGGCGGGGGGGGCTCGGCTCGGCCTATTCTCAACTGGCTTTAGCGGCGTGTGCACGCCCCAAGTCAGCCTGCGGGGAGCCACGCGAGGGGCCACATGCGTTTTAACCGCGGCGTTGGAGCGGGGAGCCCCTGGTCCCCAGTCACACCAGCGCGCGGGAGGAGGCGAATGGGGGGTGCTGGATAGCGTGAGCGGGTGCAGCCTTTACAGCCACCGCAGCGGTAGGGGGAGCGGGGGGGGGGGGGGGGGAATTGGCTGAGAGCAGAAGCCCAGTCTGCCCCGGATAGAGCTATTGCCTTTGGGTCTCATGGAGCAGTCTCCTTCGGTGCTCTTAACAGGGGAGGCTTCCCCGCCCCCCAACCGTGCACCGCTTCTGCGGGCTCTCCTAGCTCCGACACCGCGGGAGGCCTGTGCTGTGCAGGGTACGGCTACTTGTGCGTCAAACTCCCCTCTCAGAGTTGCTGGAGGGCTCTCTCCGGCCGGCATCGCTCCTCTCGCTGTAGAAAATATCGCTCCCTTGTCCTCCTCAACTTGTTTCAACTTTATATTTAATACATGCCTCTTCATCTATAATTCAGATTTCTCTGACTCCGGCTCAGTCTCGCTTCCCATTGACTCCTGCGCGCCTTCCTCATTTTCCTTTCTGAAGGCTTAGAGGAGAATTTGCTAAGAGCATGTGGGGTTTTTTTTGTTTTTGTTTTTTTTTAAACCCCCTGCAGTAGTGAACGGAAAGACATTCGTTATTGTCTAATCAATAATAAAAACAATAATCTCTTCTAGCCTGTAAGTGACACATTTACTTTGTTCTAGCCTGGAAGACCGTGCTATAATAAAATGATAACCTACTCTGCTATTAATTACCTTTAAAAGTGTCACAAGAATAGGATCATAATGCATTTCTTCAACATCTGCAGCATGAATGAACCTTTTATCTGAATATTTTTTGAAATCCCTAGGCTTTCTCAGCCTGAATTTACCTACCTTATCACCTAACACCTATGAAACTTAACAACTCAGGTTAATATGGCCACAATAAGTAATTATGGTATTGTTTATGACCACCAAATCTATGTATATGAAAACAAGAATAGCATCAATATAAGATTTTCAGGTCTTAAACCATAACATGAATACATACTGTGCCCATTTTAAGTTGCATATCTTTGACCGATTACAGTATATGTAGACTTCTATCTTTATCATGGTGTATTAGGTTTCCATATATATGTATGTATGTACAAATACAGAAACCCAATGCATTCAATTAAATTTAGGAGGTTGCTATATATGTAGGGGGTACATCCTGATCTTCACAGTCACATACATAAACACCCTTGGTAGTCACAGCACTGGTGCAGATGCTCCTGATATAAGCGTGCATGAATGCTGCAGTCTCAGTAATCACATGCTGTGTACAGATAAAACCTTCCTGTCACTCTGTTTTATATTTGTGTCCAAAAAGTTTGTATTACACACATAGAAATAATTGATCCTGGTTTTGATGACATTAAGTAATGGGAGCAAACAGACCTTAATCTACCTGAAAGGTGGATGCAAAGAGGATGGATCGAGACTATTCTCAGTGATAGCAGATGACAGGACAAGGAGTAATGGTCTCAAGTTGCAGTCGGGGAGATTTAGGTTTGATATTAGGAAAAACTTTTTCACTAGGAGGGTGGTGAAACACTGGAATGCGTTACCTAGGGAGATGGTGGAATCCCCTTCCTTGGAAGTTTTTAAGGTCAGGCTTGACAAAGCCCTGGCTGGGATGATTTAGTTGGGATTGGTCCTGCTCTGGGCAGGGGGTTGGACTAGATGACCTCCAGAGGTCCCTTCCAACTCTGTTATTCTATGATTCTATGATTCTAATAAATAAAGAAAAATGTTCATTATGTAATACAGGAAAGATGGCTGTAGCCTTAGCATCAAAAGTCAAGGAATTGACAAGAAAGAGTAACCTTTCTGCCAAAACATTTAGAAAGAATTTTCTGTGAAAGAATTAAGTATATAATTCCTTCATCATATTGCAGTACAAAGCACTACAACTACTAACAAAGAAGATAATTAGAACTACCAGAATTTTGTATAACATATTCTGCTCCTGAAATACTGTGCCTATGTATTCATTAATAATGCACACATTTTTTCTGACACGAGTCATGTCACAGTGGTATGGCATCACAGACGTTTTAGTCTCCTAGAAACATCACAGACACATAACATTTTTATTCTAAGCACACTACAGTCATTTCAAAGTCACATTGTAGTCACATCACATAGTCTAATAATAATTATTTAACTTTATTGCTAAACTGAAGTTTTCTGTTTGCTTAGGGATGACTTTAACTTGTAGTCAGAACTGATTATCTTGTGCTCATAAATGAGCTCTTCACATGTACACAAGGTTCGCCCTATGAAGGGCTAGGAAGAGAAATAATCAGATTTGATTAAACTAATGGCTACTGGACTTAAATGTAACGCATTCACAAGTCAAAAAAAGTTAAAGCATGTCTGCTCTTTTTAGAAGCTGAATATGTTAAAAAGCCAAAGATGTTTGCTTGAAATACAGTCTGTCATGTTAATGTTTGTGTGCTTGCTGTAAAGTGCTGTTGTTCTTTAACTAATCTGACACTGTTAACCTCTTGGAAAAGGTAGGTCCTCTTGGAAAAGGTAAGTCTTCAGACTTCACTGTTTGCATGAGTATAGTACAATAAATTGTGAAATTGTGATTCCTGTTATCAAATAGGTTAGAACTGTGCTAACTACTTTCTTAATCTTCTAGAAAGAAAATGAATAAAGCCAGTATTCTGGCACAGGAATCAGGGTTGCTCAGTACATTGTTATGTAGCCTTTTAAATGTGAAGAATAGCTCTAAAACGTCCTTATTTTAATGTTTGCTTGAAGAGCCATGTTTTATCTTCTAGTAACTGTTCTTCCCAGTACACTTATTTTTTGAAAAACTATCGTATTTGGAGTTATGATTTGTTCAGCTATGTACTATTATTTATACTGTTCTTTAATAGTCTCCTTTTTCATAATGTATTAGGCTTTTGTCTATGTATTAGGTTATAATGTGATTAGGGGCCTAAATACTCTATTAGACTGCCTTCTGTATTCTAGCATATTAACTATTCATCCACAGCATTATGTGGTCTCCTTTTCATATTATTATGTATCACGTTCTTTTCCATATCATATTTGACTCAAACTGGAGCATGCTAGAAACTGACTCCAATTATTCTGTATTAGCTATAGTCAAATTGCACTAAATGGAATTGGTTACATTGTATCACAAAGGTTCACACAATACATTATACATGAAACTGACTCACATTATGCTTAGCTAACTAAAGATTTTAATCTTGGACTGTTGAGCATAAAATGCTATCATGCCTCACTGAACTGGCTGTGGTCACTTGATCATTTTATACCACATATTGCCTCTCCTGGTCTGTTACGATAGAGGCATAATGCCTTTTCATCTATTATGGTTGCCAATTTTGGTTAGACGGATTCCTGGAGGTTTCATCACATGGTGTAATCTTTAATTCCTGGAGACTCCAGGATGATCCTAGAGAGTTGGCAACCCTATAAGAACATTAACACTTTCTATGGATTGCTGATTCATATTTTGGTGAATGAGCTCCTCTACTGCATCCCATCACAATGTGCATCAGAGCCTAACCTAGTATACTTATGGCGTGCCTGCTTGCTAACACATAGCAGAAAATGAAATAAATGCAATACAGATTTCCCCATGTGCTTACATGAAATATTGTATGCTAGCAAATATTTGGAGGCTTTGTTTTTGAAATGCTGCTTAAAAATTACCAAATTCAATTGAATTTCAATCATAACTAGGGAATAACTCAGAGTGAGATTGCCAGTCCTGCAGAGACCTCCTGGAGGTTGCCAGGAAACCCTTATGAGGTGACTCCTCATAAATGAGGGATTTGGAGTCCAATGGAGTTGGCAAAGGGCAAGACCTCCCCACCCTGTGAATGCTACTGATCCATGGAGGTAGGAGACCCTACCTGGAGGACTCTTGCCTCCACTTTGTTCAAACTTGGCTCTACTTCTCGTCCCGTGACTGAATTACCCGGCTGGTTCCCTCCACTGCTGCTGGGTAATATGGCAACCTCCTGGAATCCCACAGGCAAATCTAGAGGCTAAGACGAGGATAGTGACACAGAATAAGGTAGTCCCCTGCTTCACCCCCCTTCCCAAAACCTCACCAAATAATACCACAAAGGATGCTGTCCCCACTTCCTGTGCAGACCAAGGGAGATCCGTATACAGAAGGGACCATATAGCTCTAAGAGATCTTAACAGTTGTATTGTTGTTTTCTCCTCATCACTGTAAAGATGATATTGCTTCTACTTTTGTTCATATTTTATCCACGATAGTTTAGATTTTACGATTCCTTTTTTATTCATGTCTCGTATGAGAAGTTCCTTAAAAAATTGCTTGTCTTCCTCTCCACGGTGCTTGGGCCTGATTTTTTGAGCCGTTACTTGCATGAATAGTTCCACTGAAGTCAATGAAAAATTTATTTCTGTATTATTTAACCACATGTAATTACACTATTTTTAAGAGGCCAAATACTTGCATTAGAAACAGTGCTCGTTTATTATTCTCTTTTTGCCATTTCAAAATTGATTTTCATTGTTTTTCTAAATGATTGTCCAAGTCCTGGGAGGGGGAAAACACTTAAGCAAACAATTCAAGTCTGTACATTAATCTGAACTTTTAAATAAACAGCAATAAAAAGTCAATTAATGTTGAATAATTGAAGCCCAGTGGGACTGGTCAAATGATTAATGTCTGCAGGATCAGGCCCTTTTAATGGGTCTCCCTTCAGGAAAATAAATTCATTCCCGGGTAATCAAATCACAAGAGGGGCAGGTGACAACCTTTATTCCATTTGAATGACAGAACTAAATTTAACTGAATTTGCCATATTTTTTGACTGACAAATATTACAAATGTCAGGTTCATGGCTCTAACTTGTCTCCAAATGCAAAAGCTGAAAACTGGCATTTTGCAGTGCCAGTGTTTAATCACTGTCATTGTACAATGCAACAAGGTGCTGAACTCTCATTCATTATTGCTGTTTATTTAAAGGTACAGATTAATGGACAGACTTAAATTGTTTGCTTAGAAGTATTTTTCCCTCCTAGGGCTCTGTCAACTATTTAATAAAACAATGGAAATCAATTTTGAAATGGAAAAAAGAATAATAAACAAGTACTGTTTAAAATGCAATTATTTGGCCACTTAAAAGGGGTGTAATTACATGTGGCACATAAAACATATGTTTTATTCTTTGTCACCCTCATGTAATTTATTTTGATGTAAGTAGCTTTTGAATCAGAATCTAGAAGCAGAATACAACCAATTTGTTGTTACAGAAGGAGAAAATGTTCCAAGGCTTGCAAATAACTTAGCTTACTGAGCGACTTTCTTCTTCTCCCTTCCTCCCAAAAACTAGCCCAACTGCAGTCCCTCTGTGCATCTTCAAGACACAAGATACCTCAAAGACAAGGAGAGGATCCATCTGCCCCTGCCTTCTTCCTTCCCATGCACACTACAGTTAGAGCAGCAGGGAAAAGCCTTCTGCATTGACTAAAGGATGCATAGTGAGCACACTCCCCCTGCTTGCTAGCATACCTTGCTTGGAATTCTGCCTTGTTGAGGCCTAATTCTTCTCAGAGCTCCCTTTAGTGTTGTGTGATTCCAGAGTGTTCCTAATGCAGGGCTGTGCCTGAATGTCAGGATTGAACCAACTGAAGCTAATAGCTCATTTAGTCAGTGGGTAGAACTTGCACCTCTGTAGGTGCTATATTTTCAGTGTGTTTCTGTAGGTGTAACGAGAGCTATGCATTCATTTACATAGAGATAACTATCTTTGCAACTAGAAGGGTTTAGACTCTGGCAAAGAGTTCAAAATCTACTGAAAAGGCCTTAACTCCAGAGTGTGGCTTCCCCAAGCTCCATGATTTGCACCATCCCAGCCAGTGATTGACTAAGAAAATTCTTTAGATAGGCATAAACTACACAAAGATTACAAGCAAGGTAAATAGTGTGTTGTAATATATTTAGCAAACGATAATGCAAACCACAGAAAAAAATAGAGGATGGGATGATACTCTCTATTGCTGGGAAGTTATTGAATAGTTGCAGCCAGGAAACAGTTTAGGGGACGGAATTGGTGGTGGATTTCCGTGGCTTCCCTTAATCTCTACTAATAAATCACGGGTCCTCCCTCCCATATAAACAAACAATAGATTTTTTCAACACAAACACAATCAAATTTCATCATTTTGCCCTCTTCCTTATC